>NW_025920147.1:0-60205 GCF_902686445.1 Sciurus carolinensis
TTGTGAAGCCAAAAATACCTGTAGGTCTAAAGTCCTAAAGTTTTGAAATTTCCAGAAAGAAAGGAACGTATGGTTCAAAGGATATGGGGATTTTATTCATTCCTCTTCCAATAAAGTTTTCAACACCATTGTGTTATGTTTTTAAAAGGGCCAGCCAATGGTAGTGAAGACTACAGAGAAGCTTCTTGAGCCATGAACCACATTTTAAGATTGAAGTAAATAATACTATTATTTATTTTCCATCATTTTTCTTATAGTACAATATTTTGATCTTGTTCATTAATTTAAAAGTGTATCTGCAGACATTCTTTGTTAAGCATTTGGTATCTCAAGAGAAAACTGCTTAACCATAATTGTAAACAGCTTAATTTACCAGATAAATCAGAATATCATCACATTTTGGAGATATTCTATAAGTTTCATTTGTGAGTCTGTGGTTTGTGTGTGTGTTTCCTTCTGATGATGATAGATGATAGATAATGATGTGTGGCTAATGACAAGTCTGTATGTTCAGAACTATAAAAAGTGGGTTTTGGTCATGTTTAGTTTCTACCCTCTGAGTCCTCATTTGCATCAGGGCAGATTAACACCACCACTCACCTTTACTTTTGATGGTCAGTTAGTCTGTAGTGCATTTTCACTTACTTAACCAGAGAACCTTATAGGAACCTTGGGTGTGATTAAACTCAAGAGTTGAATTCCCAGTCAAAATGTGCAACTATTGCAAGACTGTTTTCCTAATATTTGAAAGTAGCCTTGACTATTGTTCACAATTAGTGAATTTAGCTCTTGTCAAAGAGTGAAGTAGACCATACTATTTTGTTTGCCTTTAGAATCAGATGTTTATTTCATTTATTTTTCTTTTTTAAGTTTTTAAAAAACGTTTTATAGTTGTAGATGGGCAGAGTGTCTTTATTTTATTTATTTTTATGTGGTGCTAAGGATTGAACCCAGTGCCTCACACATGCCAGGCAAGTGCTCTTCCACTGAGCTACAGCCCCAGCCCTCATTTATTTTCCATTTGTCCAATTATTCATTCATTCAGCCAGTAGTTATGATGAATCTGCTGTGTCAGGCACTCTGTGCCAGGCCTAGTGTTTGTCATTGATGTGATGAGTGAAACTATGGAGGTTACAATCCCTCTCCTTGAGTATACAGGGTTGACCATGACCTTGAGGATCCAATAATCCAGTCTCCTGTTCCGTATATGCAGGATTCTTTTTCTGATGTTCCTGAGCTCATTTTGAATTTCTGGGTGTATCTTAGGTATCACTACAACATCCACCTGTGTGCATTGACTCATGGCTTGCCCCAGTTTCAGTCACGATCATCTGTGTATCATATTAATTACAATGTTTGGGTAAATGTCACTTGCCTATGTGATGAATCTATCCTTTAATCTTTATCCAAAACATTGATTAATATATTTAAAAGTTCAAGGGATGTCTTCTGCCATATGTTTGAAGCCACTCATTTTTTTAAAACTTGTTTATTAATTGACACAGAATGGTTGTACATATTTATGGGGTACAATTAATATTTTCAATGTTTAGTGATCAAATTAGGTGAATTAGGATTTCCATCATCTCAAACATTTATCAAATTTTTGTGTGTGTCACATTTGAAATCCTCTCTTCAAGGTATTTTAAAATATATAATAAATTGTTGTAAAGCATACTTTCCCTTTGTACTGTTAATCTCTAGAACTTAGTCCTCCTTTCTAATTGTGTTTTGGTACCTGTTCACCAGTATCTTCCTATCTCCCTTGTCTCATAGCCTTCTAGCCTCTAAAGACTATGGTTCTTCTATTTCTGTAGGGTACACTTTTTAAACTTCTTCCTATAAAAGAGACCATTTAGTACTTTCCTTTCTGTTTGTGGTTTATGTCCCTTATCATAATTATCTCTAGTTCTATTTGTATTGCTTCAAGTTACAGAATTTCATTATTTTTGTGATCAAATCATACTCCATGGTATGTGTATTTTCTTTATGCATTTGTTAACTGATGGGCACTTATGTGGTTTCCATTTCTTGTTTATGATGGGCAGTGTAAACATACAAGTGAGTACAGGTGTCTCTTTGATGCACTGACTTCCTTTCCTTTGAATATGTACTCAGTAGTGGAGTTGCTGGATTCTATATGTTCTATTTTTATTTTTTGGGTCTCCATACCATTTCTCAAAGTGACTATACTCATTTATAGTTACACCAACAGCATAACTTATTTCCCTTTCCTCCACACCCTTGCCCACATTTGTTTTCTTTTGTCTTTGTGATAATAGTCATTCTAAGTGGGATGAAGGGATGTCTCTGTTGTTTTGATTTGCATTTCTCTAATGACTAGTGTTGTTGAGAGGGATGCCCTTGTACTTCATTGAGAAATAGCCTTTTAATATTAAAAGTTAACTGCTCTTATATTTTGATGATCAATCTGTGCTAATGTAAATGTATACTAAAAGTATGCATTTATTCTCTACATATTGAGCAACTACAAAGTGTAAGGCACTGTTCTAGGTGCTATGATATACATCAGTGGCAGAGAGAAAAGACAGATTTCTTGCCCTCAGGGAACTTATATTCTAAAGCCAGGGAAAGGAAGTATTCAAATTCTGTCTCTGTCATATCAAGTTCTCTGATGGAAAATTTATTGCTGTTTATGTCAGGAGTATAGAAAGTAAGGGGAATATTATTCTACATTATAGAAGGTGTATTAGTTTTCTGTTGCTATGTAAAAGTTACCACAAGCATAGTGACTTCAAACAGTGGCCATATGTTACCTCACAGTACCTGTGGGTCCAAAGTGTGAGCACAGCTTGGCTAGTTACCTGTCTCAGAGACTGAGTATAAAGCCATGCTCTGCTGGAGCTGAAGGTCCTCTTTCAAGCTCATGTGTACTATAGGCAAAGTTTAGTTCCTTGCAGTTGTGGGCTGAAGCCCTTAGCTCTTGCAGGTCACCCCTTCCACAGAAGTTTCTACAATATGACTACTTTCTCAAGAGCAGCAAGTGATCATCTTTCCTCCCTCCAAATCCCCAGTCCTGCTGGTAAAGATTTTGCCCATTAAGTCAGTGTCACCTAGGGTAACCTCCCCTTTGATGAACTCAAAACCAAGTGATTCAAATTCTTGATTAAATATGCAAAATCCCTACACTTTTGCCATGTATCATAACTTAATCCAGAAGTGACACCCCATCTTATTTTCACATCCTGGTTATATTCCAGGGGAGAGGATTGTGCAGAGCATGTATACAAGGAAGCAGAAATATTATAACTGTCCTAGAGTTCTGCATATCATAGAACCTGTGATAGAAGTGAAGAATCAAGCCACAAGGTAGAGTGAACAGCAATTGTAAGGTTCTATTTGGGAAGCAATTTTTAAGCAGTTATAAAAGCAGCCAGGAAACTGGTATGGCCAGAGTGGTGGGTGATGAGTTTTGTAGTCAGTGCAGGATCCTAGTCATGTAGGGCTCTGTAGCTTGCAGAAAAGACTTTGGCTTTCACTCTTTGACAATGGGAAGCTGTTAGAGACCTATGAGAAGAAAAGTGATATGATCTCAGTTAAATCTTAAAGTGTGCTCTGCAGTTGCTTGATATATAAGTGACTACATAGAGACTATTTAGGGTGGCAGTGAGAGTCCCTAGCCAGGTGTCTACAGTGCTTCAGTGAGTGTTGGTGTGACTTGAACCAGGGTGGGGACTAATGGAGGTAGTGAATAATAATTGAATTTTGGATTGGAAGCGAGAACTCAAAGATTACTCAAGGTTTTGTCCTGAAAATATGGGTTGTTGGAGTTGTTTCCTGAGTTGGACAAGAGAAGTGGAGTAGAATCAAGAATTTAGTTTTCGACATGGTGAGTTTGAACTTAGACACGGATGTAGAGATAAGTGAAGTAGGCATTTTGATTCATGATTTCAAAGATGAAGTGGTTAGAGATGTAAATTTGAGAACTGTTGGTGCTTACAGCATTTAAAATAATGAAATCAGAAGAATCATCTAAGGAGTGAGTGAAAGTAGAGACAGAGCTAGTATCACAGGGAGTGTACAGGTAAGCAATCACAGATTGAGAGGAGAAGCAGAGGCTGGCCAGGGAGAGGAGAGTGAGGATCCTATTAACCAAACAGAGGAAGTGTTTCCAGAATGGAGGAGTGCAAAGTTGCATCAAGTGCTGATAATAGATCAACTACCATGAGAATGAAGAATTAAGCATTGTATTTGGCAAAATGGAGTATGTTCTAGACCTTGGCAAGAAATAAGTGCAGTGATGGGGACAAGAGCATACTTATACCAAACTCAGGACACAATGGGAAGAACAATATCAAGGAAAGATCAATTGTTAACCCAGATAACTCTCACTAGAAATTCTTCATACAGGGGAGCAAAAACTGGTGATAAACCATTGAAAATATGGGATACAGAGATATTTTTTTAAAAGCATGATTATAAATAAGAAGTGAAAATCCACTAGAGAAGAAATGATTGAGAAGGGGGACATTGTAAAACTGATGTCTGTCAACAGGTAAGCAGGGGTAAAAGTCATGTAGCCTTGTAGGGTATATACACACAGTGGGATATTACTCAGCCATAAAGAAGAATAAAATTATGGCGTTTGAAGGTAAATGGATGGAGTTGGAGAAGAGCATGCTAAGTGAAATAAGCCAATCCCAAAAAACTAAAGGCTGAATTATTTCTCTGATAAGTGGATAATGATACATAATGACAGGGTAGGAGGTAGGCAAGAATGAAGGAAGAATGGATTGTATAGAGAAAAAGGAGGGGTGGGGGAATGAAAAATAATAGAATGAGACAAGCATCATTACCTTATGTACATGTATGATTACACAAATGGTGTGACTCTACTTCGTGTACGACTAGAGAAAAAAATATTTGTACCCCATTTGTGTACAATAAATCAAAATTTAAAATAATTAAAAATAAAAAGAATTCTGAATTTGTTTTACCTTTCACTACTCCTTCTTAGATACTATTAGCCACATAGAAGTTTGCTGTCATATTTTCTTAATGTCTTCTCATTCTATCTTTTTACAATTTTTTTCTAGACAACTAAATTTTTCTGATTAAAATACATGTTTACTCCAATATATGAGAATTTATAGTTCTATTATGTCTTACAAGACAGTGAAAATTTGACTCTCGATTATATCACAACTCCATATAAATTAATTAAATCCATCTAGTACACAATTACCAGTCATTTTGCCTCAATAAAATTGCTTTATTTTTAAAAAATATTTCACCATCATTTTTACATGTTCCTTTTCTAGTTGTAATAATTTTACATTAAATGTTATTAATATTTCAGTTATGGTGGAACTATAACAATATTGTAATTTTTGCAGTAAAACAAAAATTCGAAAGTCCAAATTCATTAGTTTTTATATAATTTTATTTTTTAAAAATTATCATGGGTCGGGGCGGCTTCCTGCCGGCAGTGCCCAGGCGAGCCATTCCCGGATGCAGCCTCCGCTGCCTAGTCGCGGGCCGCGCTCTTGCTGCTGCCGCCTCTGGCCGCTCTGATTCTGCGCATAGGCAGGCCCCAGCCTGTCATTCTGTAAAAACAGTTTACTCAACACACCACACACACGCGCACACGCACGGAGGGCGCGAGTGAGCAGACGCGCACACCCGGCGAACCAAGTTGCGCAGCCTGGCATGGCTTCTGGGGAACTTTATGAGGGACGGGGACGCGGGGTGCGGGCCGGCCCCAGTCCGCAGGCGGCGGCGAGCGGCAGGGCCTGGCCGCGCGACAGCGGAGTTGCGGGGCCCGCGGCGGCGGCGGCGGCAGCGGAGGGTGGTGGGGGCCAAGAGCGCCGGTCGCCCGCCGCCTTTCTCTTTCTCTGGCGCACACTCTTACTCCATCTATTTTGCGGCCTTGGAGGGGAAGGAGGGAGCCAGGCGGAGCCGGGCGGGGAGGTTGCGGTCCCGGGGAGGTGTTTCTCGCCCGATGAGCCCGTCGCCTCCCCAGTGCAGAAAGTACAGGTGAAAGTTGGCGCTGAACGTGCCGTGATTGCGGGGAGCCGCGTCACGGCCCAGGCGGGCCGGGGGCGAGGGAGACGGGGGTGCGGGGGGGGTGCGGGAGCGCAGCAGGTCCGGGGGGCTGTGGCCGCCGCCGGGAGGGGTTCGGCGGATGCCCGCAAACCGCCCCGTGCCGCCTAGCTACCCACCACGTGCTGCCCCACTAAGGGCTCCCGGCTCCGATGCTTCTGGCTGGGGCGCGGGGGCAGCCCTTGTGGGTGCAGTGTTCGCGGGGCCGAGAGGGGGCGCTGCGGAGACCTTCGGTGGAGGTAAAGGAATATGGAAGTCAGAGGTGGGTGGTAACACGTTGCCCTAGGACGAAGTTGGGAGCAGTGCTCCTGAAGCTCCCCCACCCACCCTAGGAGAATAACTGGCTCCAGGGCCACCAGGTGGAGGCCAGTGCTACATGTTTTTAAATCATTCCAGAGGGGTGAGGGCAGTAGCCTGGCGTCTTTCAAACAATGCAGAAATGCCTCTGACACCCATGACCTCTGGAGAGTTGGAGCTTAGCCAGCCCTAGGCTGCACTTGTACGAGTCTTGGATGTGAACAAGTGGACGAAACAAGAACTGGCGCTCCTGCAGCCAAAGAGGTGTGGGCTCCCAAGAGAAGGTGCTGGATAAAGAAGCCAACAGATGGGCCATCTTCAACCAAAAGGCCTGCTCATCCCGCCCAGCTCAAGGGTCACCCTGACCTGGACCCGGACGCCCCTGAACATGTCAGTTAACACTAGCTCTGAATTTCAAGATTTGGCCTCATAGGTGGCTAAAACTTTCTCAGGTGAATTTGCTGGCTGGTGTGAGAGAAGAATGGAAAATAGGCAAGTTAGCATCTTGGCCTCCTGTGTAACCAGGAGGTGAGGCCCAGTCATGGACCACTAACCCATATGTGTCTGTGGACGTCCTTAACACTTCTTGAAAGAACAATGTAAGTTGTCCTCATGTCTGCCCTATGACCTTCCTTATCCCTTCACTGATAGAGAAGATTAAGTTGGATGGAGACCTGGTGAAGAACTTTGGCAGAGATGACCAATGGACCATTTGAGCTCTTTGGTCTCTTTCACGATGGCAGAGCAGTTTCCAAAAACTCAAACTGAATCACAATGAAATGGAAATTTTGAGCCTCCTGGAGTATAAGCAGCCCCACTGGGACCTTGAATAAATGGAGATTTTGTTCAGGGGCAAAACTAATGTTGTTGGGATCATGGTGTTTTTCTATCCATTGATTCTGAGTGGTGTTAGAGCTGCTGACCTTGCCTGGGTGAATAGGTGCATAAGAGGACCTATCAAGAGCCATCAGTGCTTCCCCATTTAAAGTTTGGAACTTACCAATCTTAATTTCTTGCTTAATGTTCATCTGAAATGCCCTCTTAACATTGGTAATTATAGTTGCAGGATGAGTCTGAAGAGGGGAATTTTCAAAACCGCCTTGAAATATCTTCGCACCTCAAGAGTTCTTGTTGAAGTTCAGTAAGCAGAAAATAATAATTATTTTTGTGACAGAATTGTACTAGATGTAAAATGGTTTTCCTGTGGCTGATTATTTGCATAGTCATTACTAAAAGGGCTAAATTGCATTATGAGAGTATAACCAATGTCAATTTTTTTATACTGTCCATATTATATAACATATACTGAGGAATTTGTCATTCAATTTTAACTTTAAAAATAATTAAGAACTGTTAGTGTTCGTTAGCACATAGACTTCTAACTGTAAAATAGTCAAATGCACAAAAATGAATGTTTATTTAAGGAAAAATCTTGGAATACCTAGTACAATGACTGATCTTGAAAGAAAAAAACCAGATCTCATTCTAAATCATGCTGCTACTTTAAATAATATTAAATTTGAGTATACATAAAATGGCTTTTCAAAACCTTTAGTCAATAAACTGAATTTTGAGTGGACTAAAAAATAATTATCATGGGCTATTTTTCTTAAATGATTTTCATTGCCTGTAGGCAAAATATATTTGGTAGGTATTTCTACCTTTAATCTTTCTTCCAATATATTGAATTATAACATAACTACAACAAATTACACAAAAAGTATAAAATTGGCCCAGTTTTAACACAGTATACAATTGTGAAGAAAACACCAGAAGCAAGAAAACGAGCTGCTTGTTCACTTAACAGTGTCTCCCCTTGCCTTCATGTAATCCAATTTTTCCCCATCCCATAAAGCATAAAGACTTCTTTCTTTTTCCTTTTTTTAAGACAGTTGCTATTTTCCAGTCTGGTCTTCAACTTGAGATCCTCCTGCCTCAAACTCAACAGTAAATGAGATTATGGGTGTGAACAACCATACCCAAAGTGTATTTTCAATGGTTTCTTTTACCAAATATGACTGTTTCAAGATTTATTCATATTGTTGGTCATATGAAGAGACTGTTTCTTACTACGGCAAATTAGTGTTTTCCAATGAAAGAATGCACCACAACTTCTACATTTATCTGATGATGATCATTTTCATTTTTTCCAGTTGTGACTTCACAAATGAGGCAGTGAATATTGGCATATACATCTTACAAATCTTTGTGTGGACATAGGTTTCATAAACAAGGGTAAATACCTAGGACAGTGATGATGGCATTACGTGTTTGCTTTATATGGTTGGTATATGTTTACCTTTTAAAGAATGTGCAACATTATCTTGCAATATAATTGTACTATTTTATATCACAAGAGTACTATGTGAGATCTCTACTTGCTTGATATCTTCACCAATATGTAGTACCATTATTTTTGTAATTTTAATCAATCCAGCTAGTATGTTCTGGGGTTATCTTTTATTCTGAATTTCAGTAATTTTTAAATAATAATATACATATCTTTGAAGTTATTTATTGGGAATTCCAATATTTTGACAACAAATATGTTTGTTCCTCAACTCTTCGTTATATACCATTTATCAATCTATTTGTATTTTCACAAATATCAGTTGCTTTATACTACACCTTGGAATAAGATGGTGTAATTTTTCTAATTTTGTTGTTCTTTGTAGAAATTTCCTTGGTCACACTTACTTTATTTGTAATTCATATAAATGTTAGAATCATCTGGGTTAATTTTGTAATTCTTAAAATAAATTTAATTTAGAATATATTGAAGTATAGATAAATTACACCTCTAGTCCCAGCAGCTCAGGATGCTGAGGCAGGAGGATCATGAGTTCAAAGTCATACTCAGCAAAAATGAGACACTAAGCAACTCAGTGAGACCCTGTCTCTAAATAAAATAGAAAATAGGATTGGGGATGTGGCTCAGTGGTTGAGTGTCCCTGAGTTTAGTCCCTGGTACACCCCTAAAAAATGTAGGTTTGATCCCTAGAGCCAGAAACACAAAAACAGAATAAAAATATCATTTATATCTCTGAATTCAATGTATTATACTTTGAAACACTCATTGAAGTATTTTGAATACAAAGTACTGTAGATGGCCTATATTTGAATCTTATGCTTTAATCTTAACTGAAAATCTCTGCATTAAATTTGACATTGATATATTTGGATCTATATGTGCCATTTTACCTGTTATTTTTATGCCTCATGGATTTTGTCCTATTATTCTTTTTAAATAGTTTTTGTTGAATTAAGTTGGTGTTCTCTAAAGTAATATGCTAAAAATATATTTTCACTATTATGTTGTTAACCTTACTAGTTCTTCTAGAAATTTTCATATACATTATAACTTACCAGAGACTGACTTAGTTATACTATCATTTCCAGAGAGATATCAAGCATTTCTTCTTAAAATTTTATTACCTTTTTAATTTTCTGTGTTATTATTATTTATGAAAAATCTATAAATACCATCAGTGTATCATTGTTTTAACTGTGACCCTATTTTATGCTTTGGATAATCTGAGAGAGGAAATGATATCAAGTATGTGCATATCTACAGATTTTTCTTATATTAACCTTCTTAAAGTTCTGGTTTCTTTTCATTTGTTCCTATCACCTTATCATCTGCAGTTATTGATTCCCATTAATTTTAGTTTATAAATGAGAAACTTCTTTTTAGTGCAGTTTTAAAGTCACAAATTATTGAACTGAATGAAAAGAGACTTCTCATACTATGTCGCTCTCGCCAGCAAAAACGACCCGGAGACGTGATGGGTGGCAAACTTCCTTATTAACAGCTGATTCTCCTTTTTCTTCCTCTTTTTGGGAAGTTATTGTCACTTATATAGGTTATATCAACTAATTAGAATATTCATGATATGTGGGGAGAAGATAGACGTATATGGGTATAACTTGAAGCACCTAAGAATCACGCAAGAATCATGCAGAGGCCCTGACCAATTACTGAGACTTCCTCAAGGTGAAGTTAGTTGTATACGTACAGAATAGCAGTTTTTCAACCGCACTGGCAGCTTGCCAGGCGCCATCTTGGCCAGGCTCCACCTAGGGCCAGGGGTCCGGCCGAAACCCCGACAGTTCCCCCTTTTTTCTTTTAAAAGAAAAGCTCGGGACCAAGCCTGTCTTAGGCGGAGTGGTCAACTACCGTCCTTACCCGTCATCGGATAACTGTAGAGCATGCTACAGCTCCTGTCTTAGGTCGGTACGGAGTCACCGCCTTCCTTACCCGTCTGGTCAATGGTCCAGCCTCGCGAGCCACACTTGTGGGGAGCTGCCGGCCTCTAGGGCAGCCATGGCCTGATGGAAGATGATACGATCTCTCGCCTGACTCTGGCGCACACGCATGATAGTGCGTGAGAGGAAGATAACAGCAATGATCATAAGCATGCATAATGCTCCCATACCAGCCCACTGCTTAATAAAACTGAAAGAGGAGGATAACCAATTTAGCACTTCAGACATTGGAGCTACATCAACTCTAGTAGCATTAAGGCTAGCAATTTGAGATCTAAGAATAGCTGTAAGATTATCAAATTCATAAGACCAGTTGGAACGTAGCTGAACAGACAAGATCCTAGACAAATTTGCTGTATAGCTGAAGTTATGATAAGCTATGGGTGTAACACAAAGTCCTCTTAGGTGATAAATGCATCCTACGCTTAACAGTTCCTGCAAAATGTCCATTTGTTCCTGGAGTAAGTCCACCCTCTGGTTCACCAAGAGAATTCCCGCTTTCATGTGTTGATCTACTGTTTGTTGAGTAGACAGAGCAGTAGCTGTCTGCTGGACCACTTCATTAAGCTTAGTTGCTGACTGTACTGATGTCGTCAAGGCTACAGCTGCTGCAGCAGCTGCTGCTGCTGATGCAACTATGGTGGTAATGACTGCTGCGGTGATTCCAAAGTCTCTCTTGTTTCTAGAAAGCAATACTGGCAATTCATCATCTGTAACAGAGACTGGCATAGGCAAGAAGGTAGGAACACACATTAAGTCTGCCAGCAGGAACCTAGAAGCATTTTAACATTGAGAGATAGCACAAATCTGAAGTACAATTGAGAGAAGCAGTTGTTTTGTTACATAGTTGAACTGTTCCTCCTAAGAGACTAAAAAGAGGTTGTAAGTTAGTTTATTCCGTGGAAACACACAAACTGAGCCGCAGCTCCAGTAAAGCACCAGGTTACCCTTATTACCCAGAGTTAAAAAACCCCAAACAAAGAGACAAAGAGAAAGTTTATCTTTAGGGGACCTGAAGGTCTCCTCTATTCCCCCTTTTTGTTTATAAAGAGCATTTTTGAGGGTGAGATGTGTATGTTCGACAATACTTTGTTTTTGTGGGTTATAAGGTACATCTGTGGTTAGAGTTATTTTAATTTTAGTGAGGAATTGGTTCTTACCAATTTTAGTTTTTAAAGAAAAATTTAGACTTTATAATGCAGTACAATCTTTAACAGTTGCTTAACCATAATTGTATAAACCCCTATTTTTAAGACAATTGTTTTAAAGAATAAAACTTAAGAGACACAAAGTTAAGAATGAATTAGTGTTTCTAAGAAATCCTTGCCATTTTATCATGTCCTTTTACCATGTAGATTAAACTTTGGCTTATATCAGAACATTAGTATTTCACCTTAGGAAAAACCTTAAATAGCTTTAGCTGTTTTACATACATACAACCGACTTAGTTACACACAGACTTGTTGAAACTTATCCTTTGTTATACACAGACTTTTTTTATCCAGAAACATTTCCTTTTACCTTTTACTAAATATATTTCTATACCCAGAACCTTTTATTTATTTATTTATTTATTTATTTATTTATTTTTTTATCTGTTGACACCTTTTTGTTCACATTTTGAAACAACTCTTATGAAATTTCTGAATTTAGATAAATCACCCTATTTTAATAAGATTAAATATTTTGTTGTTTATAGTACTCTTAATTGAAACACAGTTGAAACTTTTGGGACCCTTTATATATAGAATTCCACTTGTTAGGACATAACTTTTAGTAACCTTGTTTTTAGTTTAGTGATGACACAAAGCAAGTTTAAACCCTTTTTATTTACCAACCTATGAAAACACCAATAATGTTTAAGTATGATACCCCATGTAATTTAAGAAGTTAAAAGTACTTGATGTTATTTAACAATTAGCATTTTAACTTTGTAAATTAACCAGACGTCTCTACAAACACATTTGAGTAATCCCATACATGTTAACTCCAATTTATTTATTTTATAAAAACCAAGATATCAGACAAGTGTCCTGAACAGGATCTGTTGTCTCTTTCCTGCTGAAGAAAAGTCCTAGAAGCAATTGATATTAGACATTGTTTAACATTAACATTTCATTAGTTTGACCACCTGGAGACTTGCAAGTTATTTTTAAAGATATTTTACTTTCATTAGTTTACCCAATTTAAATTGAACCTTTTTAAATCACGTGAATAAAAGTATTTGGATCCATTTTTAAATTTTAATTTTAAGAGCGCTCAGTTTTGACGCAGACAAAACATGACATTAGACAGCACAACATAACACATAACACAAAATCAAAGGCCTTGTAACTTTATAGGTAAATGTTCATTGCAATGAAACAGCTGTTTAAAAACTTCAGTTGAATAAAAAATAGAACTGATCAAAAAGAAAAAAAATCATTAACCTAGGTATGCAGGATCAAAATTATGAGCTCAAAAATACAGCATTAAAGAAAAACAAAACAAAACAAGAATCCTGAAGAATAAGTTAGTTTTGTGTAGCGGCCCAGGAGTTTAAAACGGACACTTTTTTTTTTCTTTTCTTCTTATCTTTAGGTTACCCCCCTTTTCTCCTTGAGACGCTGTAGTTACATTCCATTGCAGGCCTTGACAAGGCCAGGCAGAGGGGAGGGAGGATCACCCAGGACTTTTTAACCCCTTTTTTACCTGGTTGAGAAATCAGGTTAGGTTTGAATGCAGAAAATCACAAAACATTATTTTTTACTACTTTTAAGGAATGGAGCTGCTGAGCTCTCTGCCTAGGGGGACCCTCCCCTAAACTGATTTTTTTTCTTTGTGCTCTGTTTGTGGTTTTGTTTGTACTTTCTCCTTTTTTTTTTTTTTCCACTGCGCCACTGTATATTTTTGTAAGCTCAACTCTTGTAAAGCCTTTTGTAACGCCTTTTTTTTGTCTTCTAGCTGCTGTCCTATGCCCTCCAATTCCCTTAATGTCTGTTGACTAATTGAACCAGCTTGAGAACACTTTGTTTCTTCACTAATTTTATTTAACTCCATCTCTGAGAGTCCCTCTTCGCTCTCATCAGAATCTAACTGAGCGCTAACAGAGCCCTTTTGTGACTCTTCTTTTACCTTTTCTAACACTTCCTCTCCCTGCGCAACTGCCTTTTGTAAAGCCTCCCGAGGGGAACGCAAACAAGTTCTGACTAATGACCAAACTGCTAACGTCCCTGGGAGCGTTACCGGACAGCGCTTTAAATCTTCCCCCGGGTGTTCCCACTGTGGGATAGTTAACAATCCTTCCTCCAGAAACCAAGGTGAAATCTCCTCTACCTGCCTTAAAAATGCCCGAGCGGTTTTTGTCTTTAAGGAAGTGCCGTTAGCTTTAAGAATTTCTTTCAAGGGACCTTCCATTCGATATCTAGCAACCTCGTTCCCCATTTTTTGAGGAAACTTTCACCTCTCGTTCCTAGGAACTTTATCGCAATCACAATATTCTCGTCTCTAGGAAACCTCCCTGTCCACTGACAGATCTGGGTGCACACTTTCACCGATCCGTTGCTCACCTCACTCACCTCTCCGCGGCACGTAAGATTCCCGGGGCTTCAGCACCACTTGTCGCTCTCGCCAGCAAGAACGACCCGGAGACGTGATGGGTGGCAAACTTCCTTATTAACAGCTGATTCTCCTTTTTCTTCCTCTTTTTGGGAAGTTATTGTCACTTATATAGGTTATATCAACTAATTAGAATATTCATGATATGTGGGGAGAAGATAGACGTATATGGGTATAACTTGAAGCACCTAAGAATCACGCAAGAATCATGCAGAGGCCCTGACCAATTACTGAGACTTCCTCAAGGTGAAGTTGTATACGTACAGAATAGCAGTTTTTCAACCGCACTGGCAGCTTGCCAGGCGCCATCTTGGCCAGGCTCCACCTAGGGCCAGGGGTCCGGCCGAAACCCCGACAATACTACCCCCTTGACCCTGTGCACGCTTACCATCCCTTTCAAGAGAGTGGTATATTTGTTGCAAATGATAATCCAACACTGACATCATTATCACCAAAAGATGATAATTTACCATAGGATTTACCTTTGGTGTTGCATATTCTGAGATTGTATAATGTACAATGGTGTGTAGCCACAACCATAAAATTATATAGTTTCATTGATCTAAAAATTCTGTTTCCCCTATTCATCTCTTCTTCCATACCTTCCATCACAATCAACCACTGATTTTTTTATTGTTTTCATAGTTTTACATTTTCTAGAATTTCATATGGTTAGAATTATATAGTAGGTAGTGTTTTCAGACTGACCTCTTTCAATTTGGATTATGCAGTTATATTTTCAATATACCTGTTCAACTAGATAGTTCATTTGTTTATAAAGCTGAATAAAGTTCCATTATCTAGTTGTTCTACATTCATTTCTCCACTTGTTTATTGAAAAGCACCTTAGTTACTGCCAAGTTTTGGGATTTATGAATAATGTTGTTCTATCATATTCTTTTCAGTTCACTTTCAACAAAATTGCCACCATGGTCACAGTAATGTTTGGTTTGGATTTCCTTGTACTCTAATACAAATAAATTTATTTACTTCGAAAATCATTTCCAGATCCATTTCTATAACCCGATTTCTTTGTCTTTCCTTTCATCCAATCTGAAAGAATATCTTAAATCTGGTGCTATATGTAGAGGTGGGAGGGTGAAAAATCTACTTCTCTCCAATGTGTAAACTCTTCTTTAAGATCTAACATTTGTTGAAGACTGGCAAACAACCCACTTCTTTTTTTTCTTTTGGCTAATTTAACATATTTAATTCTTCTTTACTTAGTACAACTTAAAAAAGCAAACAAAAAATCATGATCATTCAAGAGAGCAGAGAAACCATGAACAAAAGGAAAAATGCTATACATACATTTCTTTTGGTTGATTTTTGAAGACATTTTATTCCAAACACCAAAAATTATGTAGTCAGCCATGACCTATGTATAATATATGTTGATTCTCAAAGGGGAAGGAATCTTTCCACTTAAATTATTGTAGTAATATTATCTTATTCTTCCACCAACCTTTTTTTTCACAGACTGCATTTTGATTTATTGTACACAAAGAGGGTACAAATTTTCATTTCTATAGTTGTGCATGATGTAGATTCATACCATTCATGTAATCATACATGTACATATGGTAATGATGTCTGCCTCATTCCACCATGTTTCATACTCCTGCCCCATCCTCTCTCTAATTTTCCTCTATGTAATCTAAAGTTCGCTCATTCTTCTCTTCCCTCCCCATTACTCCCCCTTTATGTATCATCATCCACTTATCAGGGAAAACATTCAGCCTTTGGTTTTTTGGGATAGACTTATTTCAATTAGCATGATATTCTCCAGTTCCATCCATTTATCTGCAAATACCAAAATATTATTATTCTTTATGGTTGAATAATATTCCTTTTTGTATACATACCACAGTTTCTTTATCCATTCATCTATTGAAGGACCTATGGGTTGGTTCCACAACCTAGCTATTGTGAATTGAACTGCTATAAACTTTGATGTGGCTGCATTACTGTAATTTAAGTCCTAATTTTAAGTCCTTTGGGTGTATACTGAGTAGTGGGAATGCTGGGTCAAATGGTGGGTCTATGTCAAGTTTTCTGAGGATTCTCCACACTGCTTTCCAAAGTGGCTGCACCAATTTGCAACTCCACCAGCAATGTAAAAGTATGCCTTTTTCCCCACACCCACGCTAACATCTATTATTGTTTGTGTTTTTGATAAGAGCCATTCTAATTGGAGTAAGATGAAATCAGAGTTAATTTGCATTTCTATAAATACTAGAGATGTTGAGTTGTCAGGACTTCCCATCATGCTTAAAAATGGACATATTATATTAGGATGGTAAAGAGGTGGCAATGTCAGGTGCAATGACATGAGGGAGGGAGACACATGTTTGAAACACAAACAGGAGGACTGTTGGATGAAGCACTGGGTATGTGAAGACTCGGACTGGGAAGAACAAGGGAGAGGTGGGAGATGGCAATAGGGAAGGGAGCAGTGAGGTCAATGACAGATTATTGGAAGCATTTGAGGAGGGCAGTAATGTGATCAAGGAGGCACTGACTAAGATTGGTTTGGACACAGAACAGAGAAGGGCAGCTTGACAAATCCTGGAGGTGGGAAACAGCTCAACATTTTGATATTCATTTATTATGAGCAAAATGCATGTCACTGCAGGGTAATGGGTACTAATTTACTCAAAGCCCCCTTGAGAGAACTTACTAGGCTCTGCCTTCAAACAAATGGATATTCAGATATGGTGGTGCACGTGGAAGAGAGCTCTACATGTCCCCAGCGCAAGCAGTCTCCATGGGTTCTGGCAGTGGTAGCCAAGGCTGGCCACAGTTTGAAGGAAGATTTACAGAGGCATACAACTTCCCAGTTTTCCTTGAACCACATCATCAGTATCATTCAAGGAACTTGAATTGGTACTTCTATGTGCAGTGATAGCCATCGGTCCCTCACAGCCCACCCTGTGGTAACTGAATGTCACTGCCTGGTGACCCTGCCCCACTTCATGGTCCCCAGAGTGGGAGGCAACACAGTGAAGGGGGCAAAGTTTGTACTATCTATCTGTGACTCAGGCTCAATCCCAGTCACTTAGTACCTATTGTTCTCATGGGTTTCCATTTATTTTTTAGGGGAAAAAAGATAAAAGAATAACTGGTAGATGCTTGTTGTGAGGATTAGATGAGATTTGACTTGGAAATCATGCAACTCATTGTGGATGGGCCCTTCCTCCTCTTAGCTTGTCTTCACAAGTCAAATAATGAATGAGGTATACACTGACAGGAGTCAGACACCTGTCTGTCCCTGAGGAGGGTGATACTGGAGCACTAGAGTTGACTGATGGACAAATCTTCACTCAGAAGAAGACAGTCAAGTGGAGCTTCCAAAACCCATCCTGGGCCAGGCCCTCTGGCTCTCCTACATTATTCCTCGAGAACCTGCTCACCAGGGACCTTGGAATTTGTTCTGTAGACTCTGCTTAAGACAGCCTCAGCATGTTGACTATGTCCAACTCTTCTTTCAAAGGGCACAAGTGATGCCAGAGTTTGCTGGGCATCCTGTTATGGGTTGACCACTCAAATTTTTCCTCCATTAGGAGTCAAAGAAACCACATTGTCAAAACATCCTGTACTACCTGGTAGAGAAGCCTACACACCTCTGGGGAGTTTACAGTGTGAGGGGGAGTTAAGCATTTGTTAACGAAGCCCCTAAGGAATTGGAGTAGTTTTATTACAGTAAAATTTTGTCTGTCCTGACTAATGAAATCAGAAATGCATGGTTTCATAGTTATGCTAAAATTGGTAAATAACCAATTCCAGATTCCGGGCCCAAGAAAGCCAATGAGAGCTCCAACTACACAGGAGGGTGTAGGAAATAGAAATGGTTTCAAATGGATCTGTATGACCTGAGGCAGGGAAAGCCTGAATGCAGATAAAGGAAAGTCAGTCTGAATCAAAAGGAATGGTCTTCAGTGCTTAGTCTGGAAAATGAGGTACAACATGCAACACAGAAGTAGCTGGAAAATGAATATTTCCAAAGGCCACAGGCAGGAAGGGAAGAGCAGTTATTTAGGGCTGGGCCATGGGCGGGTCAGAGCTAAGCTTTGAGTCATGGGCTGTGCCTTCTCTTCTGGGAGGGGCACCAGGATTATGGCCTGGCTGCAGGTGGCTTCCTGGAGACAGTCATAAGCACTCCATACGAACAGGTATGCTGAGATGCATAATGCACCAGATCAAAGACGCAAAAATCACTCACAGATCAAATTCCACTCCAAGGCTCACCTTCAACAGATGGTGCACTTTTCCCAGACTTCTGCAGACAATTTCCTGTCATGTGAGAACACTTAAAAGCCAGTCCAGCCATTGTAAAATCAGCACCCAGGTTTGCGGGCAGGTGGAGCTGACAGTGCACCCTGACTCTACTGTGTTTCCAGGGGGACCTTCCACCTCCTGCACGGAATTTCTACTGTAAGTCCTCATTTGAGGGCCAGGAACAAAAGTAATTTGTGAATAGGTGTGGGACAACCAGGAAACTATTGTTCTGTTTTATTTTGTTTTGGTTTTTTATCCAGCTACTCTGAGGTCTAATTGGCATACCAAAGCTGCAAGTAATTAACGTATGCAATTTGGTGAATTTGGATGTATGTTGAGACTTGTGTGATCATGGCTACAATCTCGGTAACAAACACACTCATCAACTCCCAAAGTTTCATTGTGTCCCTTTAAGTGTGTGACAAGAACACTTCCTATGAAACCTACACTTTCATTTTGAATGCTGTATATAAAGCACCAGAAACAGTCAACTACACAGAAACAGAAGTTCCTTGTTGATCAGGTGGTAGCTGAAAGGGAACTTGCTGTAAAGCACAGGTCAGGAAACCTGTCCCCTCCTGTGCCTTTTACCCTAGAGTCTCCTAGGGAGATGACCTTTCCATTACCCTATCCACTATAGTGTGACAGTGAATGGTCCAAAGATTGCTCAAGGCAATTCAGCAGTTTCCCCCACAGGTCCTTGGATGTGGCACTTGCCAATATCTCCCATGTAGAGATGAAGATAATGAAGGCCAGAAGGCACTCTGAGTCACACAGCGGGTCTCGAGGTTGAGCCAGGCAGTTCACTCCAAGTCAGCACTTGTGCCCTGGCAGCCCTAGCCGCCCCCTGCATCTATACACTGGAGATCTTACATGATTCTCAGAATTTGGAGAGCAACAGATTCACCAGGAAGCAAAAAATGCCAATGTCTAGGCCTCATTCTATGTATAGAGACCTCACCTCTAAAATCTAAGCACTCCCCTGCCTCCTTGCAGGTAATGTCACTATCTGTCACTTTCCCACCCCTTGCCTCGTGCCTTCATGTCACCTGCCAGGAACATATTACCGGCTCTCTCTGGGTTTTTTATTTGTGCATAAATGAACAGTTATATAATTGAATGCATGAATATATGAATTGCTGCAAATTTATAGACCTCAGATACTTAATTTTATTTTAAATCTTAATCACACTTTTAAATAGAGCTTTGGTTTAAGAGGATTTTCAAAATTGTTAGAAGGCAGGATATCCATATTTTAACCTCTGGCATCCCTGTTCCATGGCACCATGCATCATTGATTTCTTTAGAAAGCTCTTCTCGACTTTTTAAAATGTATGTATAAAAGTGGGCTGGCATGTAGCATCTTAGGCCCACTTTGACTTCCTAATCATTTCAGCATTCTCATATCAAACTGGTTTAAGTTACATTGTCTTCAAATCTAGAATGCAGAATGCAACTCAGACACGTGTGAATAACAAGTCAATTTCACATGGGCAAAAACCTATGACTGTGAGTGCACCCCTCTATCCCTTAGCCTGCTATCCTTGGTTTATTTCATGTGTTTTATCTGAGATTCTAAAATTCAAATTCCCTAGTAGGAAAAATAAATCTGGATGACCGTCATTAAAAGTCCAATGCAGTATTGGTGGGGGGAGTGTCTAAGTGAAGTCTTAAAGTTTGTTTGCTGAATATTCTTCTGTGGACAGAAAAATGAAATCAGAGGATTTTGTGTTGATCTTCAGGTAAAAAACTTTTCCATGAGATTCAAACATATTTAGTTTCATTTTGTTTCTTTGGGAAAATGCACACATCTCATTGAAGTTCCACTAAAAAGCTGTAAATTTTAGGTCACTATATGTTTTGCTTTTGCCTAGATTTCTAGCCCAGAACCATAATGATCCTAATCACTTGCTTAGAGTCTACTAAATAACCAGAAGCTCATAAATATCACTTACCTCATGAATCCCCATCTCATAAGTCAGAGACCTGAGAGGTTAATAATCTTGTATCTGTGAATTAATTGTATCATTCAAGGGTCAACCAGAGAAACAAACCATAGGATAGATCACAGCCAATTGAAACCCTCCGGGCACAAACTGCTTAGAGAATGTGTCAGTCTCCTCTGATAATGTCAGGCCCACCATGGTAATCTCCCTTTGATCCACTTAAAACCAGCAAATGAGATGAGTACATCTGAAACATGACTTGACTTGGGCACCTAGATTCCCATCTTTGAATAGTTGTGTTAACACTATAAAAAGTCACCTGAGTAATGAACTGGCCCATGCAGTACTAACATAGGTAGACATCTTTCACACCATATTCCCTTTTACAGAGTGGTCCCAGTCATTGTTTCCTGAGATAAAAACATCTAAGAACAAAATACTGTCCTTGTTAACAATGATTCACCATGGAGATGGTTTTTCAAGGTTGAGGTAGGGGCACCAGTTGAGTACATCAGACTTGCACGATGGTTTTGAGTCGGTAGAGAAAACCCATCTTGACTGGGGACAGTATCCTCTTCCACAGAACCTCCAGAAATTAGCACGATGAGGTCTCAGAAGAAGGTCTGCCTTGTCACCAGTAATAAGAGAGTTGGAGAAGGAACAAGTGGAATGGAGGTCTTGACTTCTATAATGTGTAGTGTCTAGTTCTACTAAGACAAATAATCTCACCCAATCTCATATTTCGTGTGAGATAAGCCCCTCATTTATTAAATGTTAGGGGGAATACTCATCCAGTGTTCCCCATACATATGGAGTTGTTCTGAATTCAAGCCATGCAAGGTGTCTATTTTCCTAGAGCAGACCCAAAGCAATGTATAAAAGTGTCCAGGGTCTAAGCAAAGTGCCAAATCAGAAACAAGGAAAAAGGCAATAAAATAAAATACAATAAAGAGTTAAGAACTTCCAGTAATAGTAATAGTGTTAAAATGTTAAGAATCTGGTGACAGGCTAAAGTAAAAACCATATAAATTGTTTCAGTAGTGAAATTTCTTTTTTTTGTTTTTTTGTTTTGTTTTTTTTTTGGTGCTGGGGATCGAACCCAGGGCCTTGTGCATGCAAGGCAAGCACTCTACCGACTGAGCTATCTCCCCAGCCCCCGTGAAATTTCTTTGTCTTAAAGGATGCCACTTCATTCCTGTGACAAGACCATTTGCCAGATAAATAGCACTGTCCCTATACTTACGATTCTTCTGGTACCAGCCTTTGGGATTAGATTATGCCCATCAGAACTGCTTGTGAGGGATGTATACAATCTGTAGGTGGCACTACAAATAAGAAATAACACATAAGAAAATTTATTCATGTAGAGTACTGCTTAAAGCCAGCAAGGGTCAGACCACAAGGTGGGATAGAGTATGTAGCAATCTGGAGTTCAGCATTTGGAGATAAAAAGCCTGAGTTTGAAACTTTGTTCTAAAACTAGTTCCATAGTGACATGAAAGTCTTATCATCTCTGTATACCTTAGTTTTATCTTTAAAAAACTCTAATAGTACTAGCCCACAGTCTTCATAATAAGAGTCAATTACTTAAAACATCTTATGGTTTGAGTGTTTCGTACTTTCCAAATTCATGTGTTGGAAGCTTAACTCCCAATGCAACAGAGTGGGCAAGAGGGCTGATATGGAGCAGCTTGGGTCATGAGGGATCTGTCTTCATGAAGAGCTTTTTGCCATTATTAGAAGGGTTTACAGTGGGGCTCTGCTTTCTTCTGAGCTTCTGCATGTGATGACATAGTGTTCTTGCTCTCCAGAGGACACAACATTTAAGGTACCTCCTTTGAAAGGAAGACCAACTCTCACCAGGGACCAGACCTCCCAGCAACATGTCTTGGACTTCCAGCCTCTAGAACTGTGAGAAAGAAATTTCTCTTTTCCATAAGTTACCAGGTTTCAGGTATTCTGCTGCATTAGAAGGACTTAGATATATGTCAAGCCCTGATCACAAGAGTAATGCCTTAGGCGGGTCTCCATTAGCTATTGTTATTTCCCCAACTGAGATAGAAAATGAATCCAGGAAATCAGTTCAGAAGTCATTGGGCAGAAGCTGTGGTATCTCTTCCACCAGGGCCCTGACATAGGGAGTGGGCATGTAAAGGGGCAGAGACAGAAGCCATACCCACCATAGGCCTCGGTTCCCTGAAGCAGCATGGGGAGCCCACCGGGGATGAGCAGAGGCTACTGTGGTGGGCATCACATTAATCTGCTAATGGGGACAAGATTGGGTTCTTTGAAAAATGAGATCTTTCATAAATTCGTCTTCTTTTGGTGAGAAAGCACAGCACTGTGCACACCCTGCCCAATGCAAGAAAGGGCCACTGAGTAGCTGTTCCAGGGAGTGGTCAGGTCAGGGTGCATTACATGATGTGATGAACAGCACAGCATGTGCTGAAAGCGGGTCCTTTCTTGGGTCCAAGGCAGACATGGGCAAGCAAGGAAGTGGACAAAGAAGTGAGATCCCCCTCAGGTGGCTGCAGGCCTCAGCCTTCCCACGGAGTTCAGGGGTGAGAAGTAGTTCTGTGAACTCTGTGAAGAGGCTGGAACAGTGCTGCCTGTGGGGACAGCATGCCTTCTGAGACTGGCAGAAAAGGCAGCATCAGAACCCAATCAATAAATGGGCTAAGGAACCGGGGAGACACTTCACGGAAGAAGATATACAGGTGATTGACAAATATATGAAAAAGTCCTCATCATCTCTAGTAATTAGAGAAATGCAAATTAAAACCACCCTAAGATTTTATCTTAATCCAATTAGAATGGCTATTATCAAGAACACAAACAATAATAGATGTTGGCATGGATGTGGGGAAAAGGTACACTTTTACATTGCTGGTGGAGTTGCAAATTGGTGCAGTCACTCTGGAAAGCAATGTGGAGAATCCTCAGAAAACTTGGAATAGACCTACCATTTGTCCCAGTTATCCCACTCAGTTTATACCCAAAGGACTTAAAATTAGTATACTACAGTAATGCAGCCACATCAATATTTCTAGCTACTCAATAGCTAGATTGTGGAACCAACCTAGATGCCCTTCAACAGATGAATGAATAAAGAAACTGTGGTATATATACACAATAGAATATTATTCAGCCATAAAGAAGAATAATATTATGATATTTGCAGATAAGTGGATGGAATTGGAGAATATCATCCCAAGTAAATTAAGTCAATCCCAAGAAAAAACAAAGACTGAATGTTTTCCCTGATAAGTGGATTATGATATATACTAGGCATGGGGGTTAAGAGAAGAATGGAGGAACTTTGGATTACATGGAGGGAAATGAGAAGGAGGAAGAGTCAGGGGAATGAAAGATGGTAGACTGAGACAGACATCAGTACCCTATGTACATGTATGATTACACAAATGATATGAATCTACATTGTGCACAACCATAGAAAAGGTGTACCCCAATTATGTACAGTGAATCTCAATGCTGTCAGTAAAAATTTAAAAATTTAAAAAATTTAAAATTAAAAAAAAATAACAGATTACATTGACAGAAAGGAGACTCAAGGCAGCCTCTTCACAAGCCTCCAGCTTGCATTTCTGTGGCTCCCAGAGACCTTTGCATTAGCTTCTCTGAAAATCACTTTTTCCAAGCTAAACCCAGCTTATTTTTCAAAGCAAAAAAAAAAATTATTCTGTTTGTGTTAATCTGTAGCAGAGAACTGGCCTGACCAGGATGTCAGGACCTCTATGGGGTGGCAAACAAAACAGAACCCGAGTGGACTTGATTAGGTTGGTTAGAAAGAAGGCACAGAAAACCTGAGGAAGAGACACGGGAACTTAATGATGTAAAGAAAGACTAAAACTCCAGGAATAAAGGGGGTGCTTCTAAACGTTTAAGCATTCTTACACTCGAACTCCACTAGCATGTGCCTGTCAAATAGTTATCAAGGCCTGAATTGCAAATAATTTCTTGGGGCAGAGAGCTTGTTACTACCCAAGACAGCTCCAACAATCAGAAGCTTTCATTGTGTTAGGCCGAGGTCATAACCCTGGGTTATCCAATCCTCAGTTTGTTTTGTGCCTATATTTATTTCCACTTCATTCAAATCCAGAATTTCATAAGGTTAAGTGTCAATGAACAAGTTGATTCCACCTTCCTGCATCTCAGCTTTTTCTTCTCTAAGAGACAGTGATAATGTATCTGCTTCATAGAATTTGCTGGGAAAACTGGATACCCACATGTAGAAGAATGAAATTAGATCTCTGTCTCTCACCCTGCCCCAAAGTCAATGCAAGGTGAGTCAAAGACTTAGGAATTATTCATTCATCTGTGAAGGGCATCTAGGTTGGTTCCAGAGTTTAGCTATTGTGAATTGAGCTGCTATAAGGTCAAATGTTTTCTCTGATATGCAGATGCGATCCATAATGGAGGGGTAGGGAAGGATGGAGGAACTTTGGATTAGTCAGAAGGGAGTGAGGGGAAGGGAGGGGTGTGGGGTAGAAAGGATGGTGGATGAGATGGACATTATTGCCTTATGTGCACCTATGATTGAACAAACCCTGTGACTCTGCATTTTGCACAGCCAGAGAAAAGAGAAGTTTTGCTCCAGTTGTGCATAATGAGTTGAAAAGCATTCTGCAACCATGTATAACTAATTAGAACTAATAAAAAATACCTAGAAATTAAACCAGAAACTCTGAAACTGCTAGAATAAAACATAGGATCAACACTAACAACATATCCACACAAGCACCGAACTGCTTATCAACACTCTGAAAGTACTAGAAATAAAACCAAGAATCAATAAGTGGGACGGCACCAAATTAAAAAACTTTTGCAGCAAAATAAACAATTAAGAGCATGAAGAGAATCTACAGAATGGGAGACCATCTTTGCCAACTACTCTTCCAACAGAGGATTAATAGTCAGAAAATGTAGTGAACTCAAAATCTTAACACACACACACACACACACACACACATACACAAACACATTACCCAATCAATAAATGAGCAAATGAACTAAACAGATACTTCTCAAAAGAAGAACTATAATTATCCAACAAATATATGAAAAAAGTCCATCTTTGCAATCAAGGAAGTACAAATCAAAACTGCACTGAGATCTCATCTCACTCCAGTTAGAAAGGCAATCATCTGGATTATAAATAACAATAGATGCTGGTGAGGATATGGGAAAAATGTGCACTCACACATAGCTGGTGGAACTATAAGTATGACAGTGTTAGAAAGCAGTATGAAGATTCCTCAAAAGACTAGTGATGGACACACCATATGGCCCAACTATCCGCTCCTTGGTATTTATTCAAAAGAGCTAAAATTCCAAGCATATCAATGATTATAGTAGCACAATTCACAATAGTCAATTTACAGAATCAGCATAGGTGCCTGTCAACTGATGAATAGAATAGATAAAGAAAATGTACATATGCACAGTGGAATTTTACTCAGTTATAAAATATAAAATTAAGTCATTTGCTGGTAAATGGATAAAACTGGAGAACTTCATGTTAAATAAAATAAGAATGTGTCAGAAAGTCAAGGGTTGAATAGTTTCTAATATGCAGAAGCTAGAGAAATATAGGGGGGAAAGTAGGGGATCTCTTGAAAATAAAAAGGAGAACAGTAGAGGAAAGGGATTAAGGAGGAGGAAGCAGGGGTGGTAAAGGGAAGCACTCGTGAAATGGAATGGACCAAATTGTGCCATATGCTTGCATGGATATATCCCAGTGTATTCTACATTTATGTATAACTATAATGCATGAATTTGTAAGTAAATAAATGAAAAGAAGCAAGACCAATAAAGCAAAGGAGGGATTAGAGGGAGTGGGGAAGAATGGAAAAAGGGAAGCAGTGGGGATTAAGAAGAAGCAAAGCCTTTAAATGCATGTATGAAATCGTCATAATGAACCCCACTGTTAGGTATAACTCTTATGCACCAATAAAAGCATTTAGAAAGCAAACAAAAGAGATTGAATGACATATTCCACATAAAAGATTTCATATCTGATTGAATGTGTGGAACAGTCAAATCTTGGGGTTTTCTTCAAATATTATGATCCACATGATGATCTTTCAAATAATTTTATCACATGGATTATAGAGATTGACATCAGGATATAGGATATCCGTGTTCTTGTTTGTTTTACAGTGTCTGGAGATGGAACCCAGGGAGTTTTACATGCTGGGAAATTGATCTACCCCTGAGCCTCATCCCTGGCTTGTGGTATGCAATTTTAGGTACAAATAAATTAAATTAGGCTGATGCAAACTCAGTCGAGTTTCAGGAAGCATTTTCTACTGATCACAGTGTAGGCTGGCCTCTCTGATTAGAACTGAGATAAAAGGACTCCCTCAGTGTGTGTGTCCTGGAGAGAGAGGGGAAAATGGGGATGTGGTCAAGATTCCACTATAGGATGTAGTCATGTGTTCCTGGACAAGAGGGCAGGGTTCTCCACTCACACTAAGTTGATTGTATGCTTTAAAAGTCCTCTAGACCCCGCCAGTTCCCAAGGGATAGGGCCAGCCTGGTTGCCAAGAGTGGTACAGAATAGATCACAACACACGCTGTGTCAGGGTAGAGGGTGTAGTAAAGGCAGAGAGTGAAGAAAAAATAGGTAGGACTAGTATTTAAGAGAGGCTGAAATAATTTCTTCAACTGCCTTTAAACCTGTTTATGAACTCCCATGGGCTTGGAAGAGGGTGTAAATTTCAGTTTGTCACTGTGGAGGATCCTTTATGCTCCCAGGTCTATGAGACCTTTGCTTTTGTTCAGAGCTGACTCTGGAAAACAGGTTCACCTCAGACAGTTCTGCTTTCAGTCCTACAACATGACTGCCTCTAAAGACAGGGTGTCCCAGGGGCTTAGATCAAGGTGAGGAAAAACCCAGCAGAATGAAGAATAAAATACAAGTTACAGTCCCCGTCAAGTGTTCTACAGCAGTGGACAGCCGGTTCAGCTGGAGACTTGCTGGGGAGCTAGAGAATTTGAGTTGTGGAACTTCAAGAGGTTTCTGCAAATGTTTGGGGCTCATGGGGTCTTTCACACCCAGAGTCTCCTCCTCTCTTCCTCTGATTGAGTCTGTCCTCATGGACTGTTGGGACAGGATGGAATGTTTGCACCTTACCTTTTTATTATTTTTTTTTCACTTGAACTCTTCTGATAAGAAGCACTTACCTGTAATAAATACTGCCACTGATTTCAAGTCACCAGTTCTTTCTTCACCTTTGCGACACAGTGTGCTCTATTGTCATGAGCCCAGGGGCTCAAGGATATCTCAACGCCAGTCACTCCAGCAAAGCTGACACCATGCAGATGAATGCAAGTCCTTGTGTCTGAGAGCACACAGGGCACAGAGGAAGAGAATATCACAATCTTGGAATTAATCATAGGCGTTGAACACTAGGAAAAAATTTGAAAGGGTAAACAAGTTTTTGATGGTTTTCTGTATTCCTCCAAAGAAAATGCTCTTCTCCAAAAACCAAAAGAAATGCAATGTAAGTACATTCCTGGCACAACTCTAATCAGATAATCACTGTGTTATCTCTGCAGAGGGATATGAAATTATGTGGGAATGTTTGGCTATCTTTGAGAGTTCAGTTGTATCCATCAAAAGGAAAAGAGAATCCTGAGTTCTCTGGATATATTGGATTATGGAATATGGACATATTTTATTGGATTCTGAAATAACTTTATCCTTAAATAGAATATTGTTATTCTGGACATTTAAATTATCAAATAGATCATGGAAGCCCCAAATGAGAGGTCATATGAGACCATCCTTAAATTGAATGGTTTGAAGAAGTAAAGTGAGTATTAATTTTACATAATTTTCCTAGCAATCAAAAGCAAGTTTATCAGCAAGGCTAAGGGAAATTGTGAGACCCAGAGGACATTGTTTCCCTTTCTTTGGACTCTTTTTTCCTTATCAGACAGCTTGGGATCTGAACCACAAGATACTTGAAGATTCCTCCAGACCCAATGCCTGCTGGGTGAAGGAGATACCAAGGATTTTATCTGGAAGAATGGGATCCTCTACAGAGAAAATCCTGTGACCTCTATCTCTACTCTCTAGTCTACTCTGGAATAGGGGGCATGTCCTACTCAGGAGATTCCACAAGATTTTCATTAAAAAATCATTTGAAATCATCCTTTCTAAACTATTCTGACACTGCAAAATTAGAGGTGATTTTGAAAATTTACTCAAAATTTAAGTTTTCATGTTTTATTAGACCAACCATGACCCAGAGCAAGGAGCCATGCATTGCCAGGGCCCCCAAGGATAGGCTTCAAAAAATGCAGGGTTTCCTGAAGCTGTATGCAGACTTCACATCCACCTGTTTTTCTACATACACAGGTGCAGAGTGCACAAAATGTTATATATATATATATATATATATATATATATATATATATATAAAACATATGTATATGTGGAGAAGGTCCATAGATTTCATTCATTTCTTAAAGGAACTGAGAATCTTTATGAAGGTACAAAACATCAAATTCATGAGACCTATATTCCCCCTGAATATATGCATAGTTTCAAATATAAAAACATGATGTCCTCTGAAAGATTGGAATAGTAACACTTTGAAGATTCAGATTCTACTTATATTTTCCTTATTTTGAAATTGAATGGCATAAAGCAATGGACTCATTCCTTCCTTTTTCCTTTGCAGATAAGGAAACTGGTAATCTGAGCAAATTGACTCACCATGGGTCAGTAAATGCCCACTTTACCGGGCTGCAAGCTACGATCACAAAGTTGTGATAGTTCATGATCTATAGTATTCCACACTGACAAAACACATAAGCACATCCTATAATCTCTGGTTAATGAAATAAACCATGTCCAATAAGGCAGAAATGGTCATTTGTGATGGATTGGATTTCATACCTAGGAAAACCAACTGAAGGAAAACCCATTGCCACAGCTGCATCCCACATCAGTGAGGAAGCTGACCTGAGCTTAGGAATTATGTCAGACCCTGTGTTTAGTAAATAGCAGCAGCTGTATTTGAAACCTAGACTTTACACTGTGAGAACCCTGATTGTTCAGTCCCACAAATGGTCTTTCATTAGGCATTGGTAAGAGATTTTTAACAACTTGTTATGCAATTTCTAAAATGTTAGTTTTATAATGTGAATTGGGTTCACATTCTGTTTACTTTCTAAAATAATTTGTGTTACTTCCCCCTTTTATGTTTTAGGTAACTAATAACCCATGTACTAGAAATAAGGGCTCATGACCATTTTCGGTTTCTCCCTTTCTTATGGTTCTAGTGTGGTTTCCATTTTCTTCAGTCATTTTCAGTTCCAGGTGAATAGCAAACAGCCCACTTGGTGCTCCCAGGAAACGCCCTGCATGTGATGGAACTAGGTGTGCTTTTGCTTTGTGTGTTGAGTTTGTCAGGGTACTGGGCATATGGTGACCATGACTACAGAGGCTCTGTCTTCATTGACTTAATGGTGAGGAAATTGGGTAAAAAAGTTGGCAGTTCAACTGCAGTGTGATAATTCGGCAGTTTATTTTGAGTACACTGTAGTACATATTATTTTCTTGTAATAGTAAACCATGTTTCTGTGGTATTGCTCTTCTAATTCCTAATACACACTTAACATTTTCCTTTTATTGAGTAAATTTGCTATATGTTTGCCTTTTTGCCTAAAAACTCAGTTCTTCAAGTTAACTTTTTAATTCTATGAATTATTAACTCCTTAATCTATTTTGCCTAATTTGTTTCCTTTCTACCACTTGATTTGGGATTACCTAGTGGGCAATCACATGTGTTTGTAAATGGATGGAAATGTAAGTGAATGCCTGGGTGGATAAGAGATGAATGGATGGATGAATGGATGAATGGATGGATGGGTAGATGGGTGGATAGATGGATATGGATGGTGGATGTGTGAATGGATGGATGGATGGATGGGTGGATGGATGGGTGGATGGATTGATGTGTGGATGGATGGATGGATGGATGGATGGATGGATGAATGGAAGAAAGAATGGATCTTTGGTTGGATGAATGAATGGATGGATACCTGAATGAACAGAGAGATGGATGGATGATTGAATGGATAGATTGACTGCACAGGATATGTCTTTTTTATTGTTTTGTTCACTGTTATATTCCAAATGCCAAGGAGGTTGGTGCATAGTAGGTGTTCAGTACTTAGTTCCTGAATGAAGGGAATGGCATATTCTAAACTACAGCTGAACTCTTCTGCTGCTCTCTGGATGAGGAGGGGCTGTCCCAGTTCAGACCCTCCACTGCCTGACGATTGAACCTAGTTGTGCTGACTGAGATGGAGTGTCTTGCAACCCTGCTGCAGAGAATATGAAACAGCTCAAATTGCCCAAATGGAGTTATTGCGGTCCCTAACTTACATTCAGCTTTTCTTCCTGGCCGACAATCCTGAGCATTAACTCACGAAGCAGTGGTTCTCAACTCTCCTCGTCCCATACTCCGAGGTCACCTGTAGGCTTCCCCCTCAGCTAGAGGTGCTGATCAGGATGGTCAGGAATCTTCATGTGGACCAGGCTCCCGGGCTGTTGGGAATCAGATGGTCCTCAGGCCCTTCTCTGAGAAAAGTTGAGCCCCTGTAGTAACTGGGAAGAAGTACAGATGGCTTAAGGCTCTGGAGATGTCTCTGTATTCTCAAGTGAAGTCCAGATGGCATGGAGGGAAAGGCAGAGTCAAAAAGGACATGATTAAGAGATGGACTTTGAGATTTTGAACCATCCTGGCTTCAAATCCCATCTCTAACTCCCACCAGTGAGAAGACCTAAGTTTCCTTATCTGTGAACTAGGGAGATCCTTACCTCCCACAGGACTGATGAAAAGAAGGAAGTAAGGCTTGGCACAAAGCTAGGCACATAGTAGATGCTTAATGTACATGGAATGAATGCATGTTTTGCTGAATAACACCACTGTCCCTCCTACTGTTCTTCATGGGGTAGAGGAGAGGGCCTGTGGATTCGATTCCTGCCCACAGAACTTGAGACCGGTGAGCAAAGGGCTTTGATCCCTCTGGCTCCTCTATCTCCTCTCCTAGGACAGATCTGGGTGCATAAGAGAGGTCTTGTTAAGTATTTGTTGGGGGGAAAATGAGTGAATTTGGGCAAATTTAAAATCAGTTGCACACAGCAGGTAGTTCCACAGGACCTAGGAATTGCTTTGGGGACATAATCCACATGCCAACATTCACATTTGACAAACATACAGGAGATGTGGGCAGAGGACAGTTGGCCTCTCTGTCTGCAGATTTTGCAACCAGAGATGCAACCAACGATGGACCAAAAATACTCCAAAAAATTATTGTGCTGAGCACATGATATGCACAGACTTATTTCTTGTCCCTGTTCCTTAAATACAGTATAAAAACCATATAGCATTGACATTGCACCAAGTATCAGAGCAATCTGGTGATGATTAAAGACTTTGTGCAATTTCTAGAAGAGATCTGAGCATCTGGATTTGGGTATCTGTGGGGTGGGGCCAGTCTTGGAACCAACTCTCCATGGGTCCTGAGGGACATCTGTCTGTCACCAACCTACAAGAACATTTTCTTGGCTGAGATAAAGTTTATCCCCAAAATAGGACCCAGTAGAAGTCAAGCTCCTGCTTCTCCATTGGGGGTGAAGACCCAGGCCTGGGCTCCCTTCTGCTCCACCCCTGAGGTGCTCCACATGATTCCCCGGTTCCTCCTGTCCCTGATCTTCGGCATCCTGGGTGAAGGATGCTCACGTGTCCTGTAAGTTCCGTCGTGGCGAGGGGCTCCTCGTGCTGGTGTCTGGTCCTTTGCAGGTGACAACCGAGTGTCCTGATGCCTGACAGCTGGAGGCCTGCCGGTTTCTGATCCCAGAGGGTGGACATTCTGAGCTTGGGCCCAGTTGGGAGAAGAGGTCAGAATCAAGGCCCTGGTGAGATCATCCAGCTCCCCAGGCCCATGGAGCCAGCAGGGACCAGGGGTGGACTGCCCCAGAACCCTCTGCTAAATTGCCATTTCCAGCATCATTTGGGAATTCTGAGATGAACAACAAGATGTAGGGACATGGGACCCCCTCCTGAATGGTCCCTTACTTGGTCTCAAGAAGCCCAGCTTGACCTTAACCTTGACCTTGGGTAGCCTTTCTCTTGGCTTCAACCAAGTGCTGGACCTGTTCTTTGCCTTGGCAGCCATCTTTGCAGGTGGAAGAAGACTGAGAACCCCCAGGGGTGCCATCCCTAGGGGAAGCCCGGAACCCTGAGCCCCCTTCATCACCTCCCATCCAACTCAGCCCTGGGAGCCAGTCCGGAATGACCCCGTTATGGCCAAACTCTGGTTCAAATTCCAGTATTACTTCTGCAGCGAACATGTGTGCTTCTTCACCTTCCTGCTGCTCTACCTGACCACAGGGAGCCTGGTCTTCCTGCACTCTGGCTTGGTGGGCAAGCCTGCTGTATCCCAGAGCCAGGCCAGCCTGTCCAGGGAAGGCTCCACCCAGGGCAATGAACTGCCTTTCTTGGGCAACCTGCACCTGGCCCAGGGTTTCCGGGAGGGTGAAGCTTCCAGCATCCCCGCAAGCACAGACCCTCCTTAAAGGGCAAGGACGCCTCTGAGAGAGCCAAGCTGGGTGACTATGGGGGAGCCTCCAGCTGAGCCTCCAAGGGGAGAGCCCTCCAGGAGAAGGAGGAGAAGCATGGTAAGAGCACTATGGATCAGGGCCTGGGAGAGGGACAGAGGGACACGACAGAGGGTAATACAGTTCTAGCACTGGCATTTAATAGGAACCAGCTGTTTATGAGTTTAAGCTCGTAGACACTGCAAGATTTCAGTATTACCCCCACTCCACAGTAGAAAAATACTGAAGCTCAGAGAGGTTAAGCAGCCTGTGCAAGTTTGCACAACTTGTCAATTAGCAAGTTTGCATTTGAGCCCAGCTGTCCATCAGGGCTTCAAGCTCCACCCCCCACCCCCCACACATCTTCCTCCAAACTGTGAAACACACACAAAAATCACACCAGTCAGCTCTCTGGTATTTCAGGGCCCAGTCCTGTTATAAGCACTTGGCATGTTTGGAGTTATTTCCACAAATCTATACTTGGCTGCCATGATTCCTGTGATATAGAGGAGGAAATGTGTTCCAAGAGCCCGTGTTCACCTGGCTACCAAGTGACAGGGCTTGGGCTCCACCATACCACCAATGGTCCACATTCTGGGTCCTTGGCAATGGGTCCTCAGGGGACACTGCTGCCCTGGCCATGTTTGATTGCATTTTCTTAGTCCATCAGGCATAAACAGCTTTGCTGATTTTCACTGAATTCCCTGGGATGAACACGACACATAGAATGCTGTGCTTAGCTGACAGATGTGACACAGGCTGGCAGGAGTGAAGACACTGGCTCTTGGCTGCAGTAGCCCTGGAGCTTGAACCAGGTCTCCCTGTGACAGCACTCCAAGTCTACTGGCATCCCCGTCTGCCCAGCGTGCTGGGGAGGAACCCGGCAATCCATGAGATTGACAGGGACGGGGTCCCCAGAACTCAGGCCAGATGGCTGGGAGAATACACTGAGGTAGAGCGAACACCTGACCAGCCTTGTGTCCACAGATTCAACTCACAGAAAGTCCTCTCTGTACCATGGAGAGACGCAGGGTGACCGAAGGAGCTCCTCCCAGTTCAGAGGCCTCCAGCAGATGCCATGCTCCTGCCCCGGGGACTTCCCTAGATCTCTGCCTCTTGAAGACCCCAGTGTTCACTGGGAAGGGAGAAGGCAGGTGGGACACAGCAGGACAGTTGGGGGCCTGGGCCTCACACTCCACCTCCACCCCATCCAGCCATGTGGTGCAGGTGAAGTACTTGGCCTTCTTGGGCCTCAGTTTTGAAATCTATAAAATGGGGATAATGATGGCTCCCTTCTGGGCAGTTCTGAGCATTCAGGGAACTGATGCTCAGGAAAGCATCTGGCACCCCCAGCCCAGCACAGATGATCAGAGATATTCAGGGGTGCTCGTGGGGTCTGCCTGGGAAGGAGCCCATCTCACAGGTACAGGTGAAGCAGGAGGGCTGCCCACTGGAGAGGCTGGTCACTCCCAGCTCCACCTTTCCTTGGAAAACCCCAAAGCTCCTTGTCATGATTGAAGGTCAGACCCACTTGCCTGGCCATCTCCCAACCCCACCTTGGAATATGTCCCCCTCGGCCATCTTCCTGCCATTCACCGGGCATGCCCAGTCCATTCCTACCTCAGGAACTCTGGGTAGGCCGTTCTTCCACCCTGGATACTCTTTCCCCAGATCTTTCTATGACTCCCTTCTTCCCTTCCTTTGAGCCTCCAATCAAACCCTGCTTTCCACAGATGCTTCCCAGGGTGACCCAACAGGTCCCACTTCCTACCTGGTCACAACCACATCCCCCAGCCTCTCTTTGGTCACCACCCTTATCACTGTGGAGAGCACCCTGGTACCCTGCCAGCTCCTGGAAGTCAGGGCTGCCTGTCCTTGTCTCAGTTCCATCAGCACCTGGGACAGCGCCTGTTTGGGTGGATGAGTGTTTGGAGGAACACATGGTGGGTCCCCCACTCCCAGGAGGACTGCCAAGTCTCAGCTTTTCCATCTCCAGGAAACTGCCCCTTCCAGGTTCCATGAAACCCTGCTCCCCAGAGTTTCCTGCCTGGCCCACGTAGGAATGGTCATGGTCTGTACCTGTCTAGATGCCTTGTAGGGTATCAATCCCCCTGGCACAGTTGATACATGCACAACCATGTCCCCATTTGTTGTGAGAATGAAACAGTCAGCCCTCGGTGTCTGTGGGTGCCACACCCTCAGATTCGATGAGACACAGATGGAAAATAATCGAGAATAAAAAGGTTGCAGACATTTTTCTTACCATTTTGCCCTCAGTGATACAGAGTGACAACTACTTACATAGAATCCACGTTGTGTTGGGAGTTGTAAATAATCTAGAGATGACTTAAATTTCCAGGAGTGTGTGCGCAGGTTCTGTACAAACATGACACCATTTTATGCAAGGGACTTGAGCATTTGCTGATTTTGGTATCCACGGGGGGTGCTGGAACCATCCCACACTGATGCTGCTGAACCGCCATATGCTGCTGCCGCTGCTACTACTCACCCTTTCTTGAGCAACTACTACATGCCATCAAGCTTTATTTACTTTTCATGTCATAATGAAATGATATGTGAAAATGCTCATCTCATCTTCTGGCTTATACCATAGGTCACTTATTAGTTGCTGCTGTTTTTATCAGTAACTGATATCTATTGACTGATCATTGAAGACTTAACACCTGTGAGTCTTTCATTGAATTAGTCCAACTCAGTTCAGAGATTGTCCCGTTTCACAGATGGTAAAACTGAGACCCAGAAATCACTCACCCGGGGTTACACAGGTCATGGAAAAACTGAGGTTTAAAACGAGGTACATTTAGCTCCAAAGTGTGTGAGCCTTCTCCGCTGCTATGCTAGTTAGCCTTGCACACTGAGCCCAGCAATGCTCTATAGTTTATGAAATGCAAAGAGAAGAAAGAAAGAAGCATAAGATAGCCCTGGCTGGTGTTGTCCACAGGCATTTTTGGGATCAGTGGTATTAAGGATACACAGATCCAGCCTGTCCAGGAGGAACTTATTCAGAGCCCAGCAAGGAGAGACAACCAAGTGGATTAAAGCTCAGCAGTTTCTCCCACCTGGTGCTAAATACACGGGCTTCCTCATGCCAGCGAGGGCTCTGCTGGAGGCAGCAAGGCAGAGGGGAGGGGCTGGGCAGGAGAGGGTAAACCTGTATTTGAATGCAGATAGTTGGAGACTTCTTCCTTCCTTCCTTCCTTCCTGCCTGCCTGCCTGCCTGCCTGCACTTATTGTATGCCTAGCCCCTCCTGTGCCAGGAGGATTGATACCCTACAAGGCATCTGGACTTAGAAATAATTCAAACGTTTTTCCTCTAAGGAATATTCACAATCCCTTAGGGGAAGACAGATAGGTAAAAAAAAGAAGTTATATTTTCAAACACTAACCCTCAATTATCAAAGCCATACATGCTCATTGTAGAAAAATTAGAATATGTTAAAACAGACAGAGCCCAGGAGTAAGATGGCTGGACCCCACTAGCCAACCTGCCAGGAGCTGGTGTCTCCACTCCCACACCGCCAGCTGCATCTCCAGCGTCTTTTGGCATATTTAATGGTGTAACCCGCTTCCCCCATTGTAGCACCTTTCCTTTGATAAAATTCTTCCACAAGGAGTCGAAATTATTTCTAATTTGAAAACATAATGCACAGTAATGAGAAAATCACTCAGGAGACAGTTCATCAGGGAGCAGCTTCGAGATCCCCAGGTGTACCCTTTGGTGGCCTCCTGGGGGAGGAGCAGTGGAGGGAGCTGTGGGACTCTCCTGCCCCCAGGCCCTTGCACGTGAACAGGAAATGCCAGTCCCTGCACGTAAAGCACGGACAGCCTGGAGCGTCAGCCCCAGGGCCACTTCCAGGGTGGCGGAGCGTCCCCAGCAGTAGAGTACCTACTTGAGTTTCCAGTCTGAGCAGGTACCGTGTTCAGCTCGGCATGCAGACTCATTGTGTGTAACATCAGTGGACAATCGATGCATTTTTTTTTTCTGAGGCCACCACAGCTGAGTTCCCTAAACAGGTCCTTCAACCCAGGGGTTGAGGCTCACGCACCTCCAGAGCTCACAGGTCCAAAATCAAGGGGTTGGCAGGGCCATGCACTCCAGAGGGCTCTGGGGACAACTGCCTTGTGCCTCTGCCCTGCTGCCCTCCCCTCCTGTGGCTTCTGCTGTTACTCCATCGTCTGCTTCTGTTGCCACAAGGCATTGTTCTGTCTCTGTCTCTTCATAGGCCAGGGGTGCTTGACCAATGAGCTATATTCTCAGCTCAATTTATTTATTTGTTCATTTATTTATTTATTTGGAGACAGGGTCTCACCAAGTTCTCACTAAGTTGCTCAGGGCCTTGCTAAATTACTGAGACTGACCTCACACTTGTGAATCTCCTGTCTTAGCCTCCTGAGCTGCTGGGATGACTGGCGTGCACCACTGTGCCTGTTTTGTGTGTGTGTTTGTTTTTGGTATTAGTTATTGAACCCAGGGGCATTTAACCACTGAACTACATCCCCAGCACATTCTAATTTTTTATTTTGAAACAGGGTTTTTATTTTGAGAAAGGCTCTTTCTAAGTCGCTTAGGTCTGCCTTAGTTGCTGAGGCTGGATTTGAACTCATGATCCTCCTGCCTCAGCCTTCCAAGTTGCTTGGGATGACAGGCGTGTGCCACCGTACACAACCCCATATGGCCATCTTCTTAGAAGGAATGCGGTCAGATTGGATTGAGCCCACTGTCCTCCAGTGTGGCCTCAGAACTCAATTACATATGCAGTGATCTTATTTCAAATAAAGCAGCATTCTGAGGTCCTGGGGATAAGACTCTTGGTTTCTTTTTTTTTTTTCTTTCAATAAATAGCATCCCTAATAGAATTTTTGTTTCCACTTTTCAGGGAGAAAAATCCTACTTCCAAGAGCTTGAGTGACATTCAGAGATTCCTGTGGCACTGTCCTCAGGACTGGAGCCTAGACCTGCCTGACTCCAGGACAGCGAGTCACCTCCTGTCACCAGTCTGTTCATGAGCCATTCAGTAAGGGGTGCAGGTCATTTGCATCCAGCCCTGGGAAGAGACTGCCTTGCTCCAGGAGAGTAGAACTGTGTGAAAGGTTAACTGGAGCAACAGGACAAAGTTAGGAAAGAAAAACCCCCTGCCGTGAGGAGGGGTCCTGATGCTGGTTTCTGGGCTTAAGACAAATAGCCCAGCTAAGGGGTCCTGGCCACCCTTGCAGTCGGTCACCGTGGAGACGAGCTGATAGCATGAGCTTGGCCGCGAATCCACCCTCAAGTGACCTGGGAGCCTGTCCCTGTTTGACACACCTGACCACCCCTCACCCTCATCTCCAAGAGAGTCTGCTGCTACAAAAGGATTTGAAGAGGGGCCCAAGGAGAGACTGAAGAAGATGGCAGGGGCCTCTCAGTCCCCAGACTGATGAGCCCAGCAGGGCCATAGAGCCCCAAGGACAGGACTGATGGTCATGTGGGTGGCAACCTGCACCCAAGACCAGCAGGAAAGGGGTCCCCAGGTCTCTCCCAGGACAGGTAGGAAACCCCAGGGCTCTGCCAGCTCATCAGGCCCTGGTATGTAACACACCCGCGTCCTCCAAAGCATAAGGAAGGGCCCTGAGTCTTCCCTCCCTCCTGTTCACAGATAAGGGCATGGAGGTCAATCAACAAGTCTCTGTTCAGCCTGCTGGAGGGGAAGCAGGGGCAGCCCAGCACTTCAAAGTGCAGACTTTGGGGACAGGGGCTGCCTAAGCACATCCCAGGGGACCCAGCTTCTCCCATCCCCCTCCAGGGTGGTCTGAACAGGTGGCAGATAGCCCCACACTGTGGCACACGGGAAGGGATGGACCTAGACTTGGGTTGGGTCTGAGACCCTCACTCCTGGGTGAACTTGGGCAAGTGTCTAAGTGATATAGCTAGAGATCAGCACAGGTTGGTCAGTGTGCCCCAGTGGTGGCAAAGGACAAAAAACCCCACCCCAGGGCTTCAACTAAAGAAGAAAACACAGGTGCTCCCTGGCCTGGAGTTCTAGTGACTTCATGCTGAGCATCCTTCTGGAAGACTCAGCTTGGCTCCTCTCTGCCCTAGCTTCTAGTCCTCCTGACAGGCTTGTGCTGGCTCCAGAGGATGGTGGCTGCTGGTAGCTCTGGACTCACACAATACCAACACCATTAGCCAGGGGAGGTTTAACCTACAGCAATTCAGTGAACAGTCGGGTGTCCTCTTTTGGGTGGGCAATCTGGTAGCCCCTATGGGATTCAAGATCTGGAAACCAGGAAGAGGAGCGTCCTGCAGGCAGAGTGCCCACGGGGTCCACCCCTCCATGCCACAGAGGAACTATGAAGCCACCTGCGTACGTATGTTTTCACTTCTGTAATTAGATTGTACCAGTCCTATCCAACGTGACTGCTGTCCCCTGGGTGGCCAGATGCACCCATCCTCATCCTAAACTGACATCCCCTTAGTCATGTTGCCACTGGCTCCAAGCCAGCCTGTATGCTCAGGTCCTCCTGTGGCTCTTTTATCTTGAAGCCCGTGTGTCCAGAGGAAACACAACTCCCTTGAAATAACTGGAAGGCGGACCTGAGCTTAAACTTGAAGGGAGGCCCTTGCAAGCTGGGCAGAGTACCTGGCTCCTGGTTCATTCAGAAAAGAGGGAAGCAGAAGGGACGTCAGTAGCTGCCAATCAGCACTTACACCATGTGCCCAAAGTAAGATTGGCTTGTGAGGCTGATGCAGGGAAGAGTAGTGGTGCTTTGTAACCTCATCTGTGAAATGGGTTCATGAGAAGGCAGATTGAACAGGACAGGGGCGTGACTCCACGGGACAGCGCTTGCCTAGCGGGCATGAGCCAGAAAGCAGCTACAAACCTCCAGAGTATCACTGTCTGAGGTCTCTGCTCCGGGCAGGTGATGCTTCCTCTAAAGGTAGCAGTTCTTAGCTGAGCAGGGCTCCTGTCTCCTAGAGAAATCCCAAGAGGCCCTGTGGAGGCTTGTCTCTTGCAGAGCTGGGAACACTGCTCCTGGCAGGGGAGCATCTGGGGCCTGATGTCTAGATGACAGGCTGGCATCCTCTGCTAGGCCCTGCTCCTCACGACAAGGCAGGGGAGAGCAAGGTCCACCCTTTAGACTGGACGGCAGCCTCACCAGGGAAGGAGATGGAGGGCCCTTTAGCATTTTCTTTGGTCATAGCCTCTGAGGTCCACTAAATTCAAAGTGCTGGCTGGATCCACCATCCCACCTCCAGTTGCATTTGTGTGTCGCGGTGGGAAGAGCTGGTGTGGGTGTCTCAGAGACCCAACTGGAGCCTTGTTCAGCCACCATTAGTGCCTATCTCAGACAGGACACCTTTCTAAGGCTTCCTGCTACTAATGGGGCATTGAGAAGATCCCCTGATTCAAGAAGCAAGAAGTTCATAATGTGGGCTCTGGAGCCAGATTGCTTGCATCCAATTCTGGATTTATGAGTGCAAGCTGTGTTATCTTGGGCAAAGCCATAACCTCTCTGGGCTTTCATTTCCTCTTCTGTATAGAATGGGACTAGTATTCTCATGGGATTATGGTAAAGATTCAATGGAGACAATGTACATAGAGGACTTACCAAAGTGCAAATCCAAATAATAATAATAGTAATTTTAAGATGTAAGGGAAACGAGCACAGTGGTGCTCTCCTGTAATTCCAGCAGCTCAAGAGGCTGAAGCAGGAGGATCACAAGTTCAAAGCCAGCCTCAGGAACTTCAGCGAGGCCTTAAGCAACTTAGTGAGACACTGTCTCTAAAAAAAAACAAAAACAAAAACATAAAAAAGCTGGGGATGTGGTTCAGTGCTTAAGTGCCCCTGGGTTCAATCCTCAGTACCAAAACAAAAAAAATGGAAAAAGACTAAACTGTAAAGTCCTGTCTTTGTGCATGAGAGTTCACTGTTCACCATGAATTATAGGAAAGTTTATTGCTTTAAGAAAACTAAGTGCATGGTTTATAGTTGGATGGCTGTTTATACAATTTGAAATGGTCCTTTGGATGGGAGCATTTGCCTTGAACCACCATAGAGACAAACTGTAAAGTACTTTAAACAACACTGTGAATGGCCACTTAATCTGCTTTCCTGAACTTCACACCTATTATGTGCAGGACATCATGATAGGGACATTTACACAAACCACTCCATTTCAACCTCATGGAATTGTTAGTTTCACCCCCCCACAAAGAAGCCTCTGGAGGTGGCTGCCAGGAATGGCCAAGGTGCTGTCAGAGGTTAAGTTTCTAGAGGTGCCTTAGTACGTGCCTCATCCTGGGTGGCATAGCATGCTCCATTTGGAGCTCAGGGGGTGACCTTGGCTTGGGTTTCTGGGCGCCCAGATGTCACCAGGAGATCAAGGCCCAGGCCACAAAAGCCTCCCTCCCACTCCCAGTGGGCCTACAAGACCCCAGGTCCCTCCTGGATCAGGTTCCACCAAGACCCCGGCTTCTAGTCTTGTTTTCCCCAGAAGGAAGGAATCGGTACCCAGGGCCCCACCAGGCCAGCCACTGCAGCGTGCTGAGGCTCCTTCTGTAACCCATACCTGACTTCTCTCCTCTCCAAAGCCAAGTACATCTGCTGCTACCTCGATGACACCCAGAGGCGGGCCCTGAGAGGCATGTCCTTTTTCGACTACAAATGATGACCATCTTCCATTGCCAGGACAACTGTGATGAACGGTAGGCACCCCGCGGTCCATGGACTGCTCCAAGTCGACCCTTCCCTTCTCCCTCCTGCTCTGCAGGGGGCGGGCCGTGAGCACCAGGATAGCAGAACGCAGGCTTGTGAGTGCACATGCGTGTGCACACACAGGGATGAGCGGGCCTGCGGGGTGACTGTGCAAGTGTGCCATGTGCAGAGCATGGGGTTGGCAGGCGAGCATCATGCCATCACCTGATGCTCTTTAAACAGCAGTGGTGCTGCTGTGGTCCTTGGGAGCACGTGTGCAAGAGTCCAGCATCATGCCTGTGTCCAGGTAGTCAATGGCATTGCCAAACATGCCTCATTAAGCTGAAAGTGAACGGGATTGAGAGAACTTGCATGTGGCTGGGGAATGTGCGAGCAGGTCACTCTGTCTGCATGAGGCTCATTTGAAGGGTGAGGTGAGGGTCCAGAAATGGGGGCATCTGATGGTTTCTCAGTGTAGAAACCCCTGGATGTTCTCCTGGGAGAAACACTCAGCTCTCCAGACAGGCTTCCAATCTGAGCAGAAGCTGATTAGAATGAGTTTGATTAGACTGTGCACTCGGGGGTGGTGCACACCTGTAATCCCAGCAACTCGGGAGGCTGAGGCAGGAGGATGGAAAGTTGGAGGCAAATCTCAACAAGGTAGCAAAACCAGGTCTCAAAATAATAAAATAAAAAGGGATGGGAATGTGACTCAGGGGTAAACACCCCTGGGTTCAATCCCACCCACCTGCACTCCCCAAAAAAACAAAGAATGTGCCTGGCAGTGGAGGGAGTGAGTTTTAAAGAGCAGATGAGTCTGTGTATGACCTGTGAACAGGGACAGGACCCTAGGGCTGACATGGGACTGAGCTGATATCCTCCCCTTGTCTTCTGGGACCTTGACCTTGTCGTGGCTCACAGGGAGACCTTGAATCCACTCACTGCTATACTCCAGTTGGCTGACTGTAAGGGTCACAAGCTCTACTGGTCACAGCTGTATGGCTTGTGCAGAAATGAGCTAGTGGGTGGCCACTGAGGGACTCTTCCTACTGTCCCTGTTTATCAAACACTGTCCCCTTTATAATTAGCTGCCTGAGAAGCCCACCATTAAAATCATGAACCCAGGACCCTCTCCAGCTTGTGAAGGACCTCGAGTCCTTGATGACGTGGACTTATTAATGAACTTGCCAACCCATGGGGAGATGGAGGGGTTCCACAGAGCCCCTGTCCTCAGGCAGCTCCCAGCCTAGGAGGGGGATGGACACATACCCATGAGATGGGTTGCACTAGTACCACCATTAGGGGTCGGATGTGCTGAAGAGGCCCCTCGGGAGGTGACAGCCAGGAAGCGCTGGAGCCCTTGAGTCAGTCAGCTCAGGTCAGCAGCATTGGCTGTGCACACATGCTGGGATCAGGGGCCAGGCAGCCACAACCCTGCCGCAGGGCTCCCCATCTCGCTGGGGAAAGTGAGGTGTGGACAGGCTGAGCAGTTTCCACTTGAGAAGCCTTGCTCCTGCCAAGCCCTGTCCCACAGCACTTGGCGAACAGGTCCCTATGAGGCTGGAGTGCCTTGATCCACAGTCAGCAAATGAGCATGCTGGGCTAGAGACACTGAAGCAGGATGGGTGCTGAGCCAGGAGCTCTTACAGTGGGGACGTGAAGGGGTGAAGGGAGCCCATGGGGGACTCGGTACAGAGTACAAAGGTAGGACCCTGAGCTGGGTTTTGAAGTATGAATAGGAGTTCTCTAGGTGTTGATAGTAGAGTGTGTGGGAAGAATCATCATCTCATAAACTAGGAAGCAGTGAGAGAGGGAAGGGCCGGGCTTGCTCCTTTTATAATAGCTGACTCACAGGAACCACCAAGAGTCCCACAAGAATGACCATAATCCCTTTCAAGGGCACACCTCCAGTGACCCAAGATGTCTCACGAGGCCCTACATCTTAAGCCTCCTCCACCTCCCCAAGGCACCACCATGGAAACCAGGCCTTTGACACATGGACTCCTGGGAGACCCTCAAACCACATCCAAACCACAGCACCTTAGAAGGTACATGCCCTCTGTGTTCATCAGCTTCCCATCACTGTAACAAAATACCCGAGACAATTACCTTATACAGAGAAAAGTTGTATTTTGGCTCACAGTCTAGGGGTTTCCAAACTACGATTGAGGGGCCTTGTTGCTTTGGGCCTGTGTGGAGATGGCGCATCATGGGGGTGCACATGAAATACCACAGCCACTCACCTTTTAGGAAATGAGAGGCAGGGGAAAGGGGTGGGCCTCACAATTCCCTCCAGGGCAAGTCCCCAGTCACCTAAGGACCTCTAGTGAGGCACTACCTCTTCAAGTGTGTACTAGCTGCTGGCAGCACCTCCCTGGGGGTTTGTGAGTACAGTTCAGAACCTCCACCCTCCTGACCCAGGAGACTCCTGGCCCCTTTGTTCTTTCCCTGACCCAGAAATGATGGGTCCCCTGCCTCCCCAGGCCTTTGTCCTTTGGGCCTCTGAGTGATGAGGTCTCTCTTGCCTTGGAATTGCTAATGCTCTGGGCCCTGTTCTCAGAAAGTGCTGCTTCTGTCAGTGGGGTCTTTATAAATGAGAGGACTGGGATATCTGAGAACCAGGGCTGGAAAGACAGGAGGCTGAGGGGGCAGATGTAGGAGGCTTGCCAGCCCCAGTATTTGGCTGGGCATCGGGTCCCAAGATGCTCGGCTTGTCTAAGCTGCTCTTGCCCCACTTGCCGGAGTGAGCAGCTGGCTGCAGCAATGCCACATTTGACCCAAGCCACCTGGTGTGGAGGCCACAGGTCTGGCTGGGCATGTCCCTCCATCTGGGACCATGCCATCCAGGGAGCTGACGGTCCCCACAGGATGCTCTTCAGGTGCCTGGTATTTTGCAGGCTGCTTCCTGAGGCCACCATGTCTCAGAGACCACTGTGGACGAAGGGGCTGAGCAGAGCCTGTCTCCCTCCCCTCCCCAGCTCCCCAGACGTGGGGCTAGAGCAAGAGCCAGCTCGTCATTTGTTTCTAGACTATGTAGCCACTGAGCGTCCTTTTTAGGAAGGATTCCATACTTACGGGGGGAAAAAAATAAAAGTTAAAAATCTAAGCATGCCTGGCTTGTTTTGTTTTGTAAAAGGCATTTCTTTCTTGGCTGGGTCAGGAGCATAGTTTTACCACCTTCAGAAGGAAAGTGAGTCTCTGCTCCTCCCCTGCCTCCAATCCTATAGGGACATGGAGGCATCAATCCTGGGTGATGTTTCCTGGAATAGAGAGATGAATGTCTCCTGTCCCCAGACAGGGAGGACCAAGGGAGTGGGTGGGGACACATGGCAGAGGAGGATACACTGTGGATATGGGTGGTGAGTCATGTGGGTGGGCCATGCCTCAGGCAGAGAAGGGCAGAGGGGTGGCCCTGGGGTGCTCCTGTTCCTCTTCTGGGTCTTCCTGACCTCAGGGTCCCCCCTCCCACACCTCCATGGCCCCCAACTCCCAGCCTCCCTGACTCCTCTTGGGGGTCTCTTGGAGTTTCCTTCACCCCATCTCCTGGATCCCTGGGCTCTCCTGACGACCTCGGGGTGTCCTTTTCTCCCAAAGGCCCCTGTCTGCCGGGGTGCATGTGCGGGGTCTCGGTCGGGGTCCTGGGTGCCCGCCTGACAGCAGCCTCGCCCAGGGTTACCTGTACACCAGGCTGGAGTTCGGTGCTGAGGCTACTTCAGCCACAAGATCCAGGTGGCTGACATGACGTGGCCCAGTGTGTCATGGAGTGCAAGGGTGAGTAGGGCAGTGTGTGCAGCGGTGCCAACTGCCTCTCCGTCTACCAGCTCCAGCTTATGCAGCAGTCGGCCCGCAGGTGTATGTGAGTCTGCCCGCCTGCATCTCCTCAGGTCCCATCCCCACCATCTGCCCCACACCTTCCATGGCTCCCATCACCCCAGGCGACAGGTGCCACCTGCCCACCTGCTTCCTGCCGGCCTTGGCAGAGGCCTTGGGTCCAGCTGCTGTGAACATCCCCAGGGCCCCTGCCTTCCCCTGCCTCCCGTGCCAGGGGCCCCCCTCATTCTACCTGACTTCCTCCTTCCCAAACTGAGCTAAAGCCTGAACTTGTCCTTCCTTGCTGGTCTCTAGTGATGGTCATGATGACAATGGCCATCACTGTCTTGTTGATACCTGCAGACCCTCTCTCCTTTCTGAGCATGGCCTCTGGAGCAGCCCCTCTCCTCTCCACAGTGACCCTTGAAATGGTCCCTGGTATTTAACTGTTCCCAATTGATAGATGAGGACGCTGAGTCTGAGTCTCCCATGGCAGACAGCAGAGGATTTAGACCAACTCTGGAGGCTTCCACACCTTCCTGATCCACTTCGGGGTCTATGGATGCTTCCAGTTGGAGTATTGTTGGAAGAATCACCAGTCTCCAAACCCAGGGAAGGAGGAGGCAGACAAGAGAGAACAGGAACCAGTTCCTCCTCTGGTAGTATTGTCCCATGTGGCATGGCTTTGTTCCTGAGGGGCAGGACTGTTGAATGACAGTAACCTTTTGTCAGACACCTGTCAGGCACTGTGTTCAGCCTGGGGCAGGCTTGGTTTTACTTACCTTCCTACAGGCTTTTCAGGTCACTGCCACGGTTAATTAACCCCCTTTACAGCCAGGACCTGAAAGCATCAGAGTGAACTTGCCAAAGATCACGAGGTCTAGTGCCAGGTGACCCTACAGACCTATAAAAGGAACTAAAAGGCTTGCCTGAGGAGTGGGGGCTGGGCTTACCCCATTGCACCATTTATCTAGAGGCAGCGACAGAACTCCACCATGAAATCCTCTGACCCTGTGGCCTGTGGATCCCCAGTTGGAATGTGCCTAAGAGGCCCCCGGAGACCTAGATTGGCTGCTGCATCAGCAAGCCACACAATTCTGCCTTTCTAAGGAGCCCAGGTGACACCAGGCTGGAACAGACTTTGAATAATGAGGCGAGATCTCAGTAGATCTCTTCTAGGATGCAGACCTGCCAGCATAGGATTCGGCAGAAAGTTAGCACCTCTGTTTGCATAAAAGTCATTATGTGAAATTCATATTTCAAAAAACTCATTGCTTGCTGGACATGGTAGTTCACACCTGTCATCCCAGCAGCTAGGGAGCCAAGGCAGGAGGATCACCACTTCAAAGCCAGCCTCAGCTAAAAAGTGAGGCCCTAAGCAACTCAGTGAGACCCTGTCTCTAAATAAAATACAAAATAGGACTGGGGAGGTGGCTCAGGGGTCAAGAGCCCTGAGTTCAATTACTGGTACCAAAAAACAAACAAAAGAACCCTCCTAGCTTGATAATGTGTTCAGTATTTCAAATCCCATATTTCAAAGCCAGCTCGAGCTGCCCCACCATGCACAGGCTTGGCAGCCATGCTGGTCACCACCAACGGGTTGCACCATCTCCCAGCCACTCGTCTCAACTCAGGCTTGACACCTGGCTGGCAGGAGCAGAGGTGGTCTAGGAATCCAAGCTTGAGGAGGGCCAGCCAGGTGGGTGTCTGGTGTGACTTGGTGTCTCTGAAGGGGCAGATTTCACATGGTCACCTCAGGTCTCCTCTGTGCCCATATTTATGTTACGTGGATGATGACACTTAGGCCATCTGAAGTGAAGGCCTCCAGTTAGGAAGACTTACAGGGGGAAGCTACTGCATCTAAAATATGCCAGTAGATGAGGCAGAGCCAGATAAGGAGATTTGGGTTGTACTTGTCCTTCGTAAGACATTAGCCAGACCTCCTTAGCTACAGTTCAGTTGGCCGGATAATCTGGACCTCCTCTCTCTCTCTCTCTCTCATACACACACACACACACACACACACACACATGGTCACAGTTCACAGATGTCATGATCATCTGGCATCATACCCTTCCATGAACCATCAAAGACTTTTCCATTAGCTGAAGTATATCCACCTCAACATGCAGTCGTCACTAGAATCTGTTAGGGTGAGGTGTGTTGTGTTCCCGTAGCTGGGTGGGTGCTGGGAAGCCATCCCTAACACTGGCAGGAATACCGTGGCACCCCTCAGCTTGCCCGCTGCCATCGCCCTGGGGGGGCAGTCGTGCACCAGACAGAAGCATCTTTGCATCATGTCCAAGAGTGGAGATCTTGGTCATTTCTACTGAGAGTGGAGTCCTGGATTCTCGAAGTCCACCCAGTTCTGAACAGTCACTGTACAAGGTCTGCAGCCTGAGCACCTTCAGCTGGACTCTGAAGGACAATCCCAGCCTTGTCAACCTCAAGGCTACTGTGGCTGAGGCTTGAATGGAGGCAGCTTGGATAAGAAGACAGATGGCTGCTGATATGTCCAAGGGGGCTCATGGGAGCTCCCAGTTGACAACATGGCATCTGGAAACAGTCCTGAGATCTTTCCTGAATCAGACCATTTGATGAGCTCCCACTGAACCAGGTACGGGGAGGCTTGATGGGGAAACCAAGCACCATCCCACCCCCGACAGCAGTAAGGTCAGTCCAACCACGGGGGTATGTTCAGAGGACTTCCAGGAGCATAGTTTGGGTTGAATTGCATTCTAATGAGGTTCAGGGTATAGGAAAGCCATGTTTTCTAGCCAGAAGCAGAAATTCAGAACCAGCAAAAGCCATGGGTTGCACGTCACAGTTGGTGACACCTCCTTGGTGACTCCACTTTACACTCAGACTCAGAGAGGCAGAGCAGCTTGGTTGAACAACCCCAAGGAGGCTCCAAGAGGAGAGGGCCTGTATGGGGGCCTCAAAACACGCATAAGTTGTGCCTGGTGGATAGGGGGAAGATATTCAGACTAGAGACAAGTCACTAGGGAATGGGAGAGAGATCCAGGCAAAGGAAGTGGAGTCTGCAGAAACCTAGAGGTGATTTCTGGAAATAACAGGCAGGTGTGATTTTTTTTCCCAAAGCCATGTCACCTCTTAGGGACCCATCATGGGCTGGAACCCAGGTCTCCCAGTTGGGGTGCTCACTCAGTACAGTATTGTAGACACCCTGAACCCCTTGAATTGGACTCAGGACCCATCTCCTCTTGGCAAGGGGACTCCTCAGCTCCAGCTTAACTCCTTTCCCCAACCCTGGCCCTCCTTCTGCTTTGTTCCTGACTCTAAGCAATATGATACCACCAAGGTCTTTCTCTGACTTTCCCATGCCTGGGATCAGTTTTATACATAAATAATCAGAAATAGGTGCCTTCCAAGCCACTGGCACACAACCCTAGCATGTATTGCATCAGAAAGAGAAATACGCTAGCACCTGGAGAAACAGGTAGGCAGAAGCCAGATTCTGTGTGCAGAGTCCTGACTCAGGATTAACACTGTTTCCTAGTGGAGTTTCCCTGGAGATCCAAGGAGGCTGCTTATCTCCCAACACTACCCTGAATGGGCCTCTGCCTGGGGTAGGGGCCGGCCACCTTGTTCTGAGCCTATAGGGTGCGTTTACTGGCAATATCTGCAGGCACCTGCTGTTCTGCCTTGACACAGACTCCTGGACACCTGGACTCTGCCTGGTTACAAAAGAACCAAGAAATAGTCTTCCTCCGTGATTGGAGTCTTAAAAAAATGGATATTGAACCCAGGAGAACTAAACCATTGGGCCCAATTCCCAGCCCCATTTTGTATTTTATTACAGTCAGGTCTCCTGAGTTGCTTATGGGCCTCGCAAGTTGTTTGAGGCTGGCTCTGAACTCGTGATCCTCCTGCCTCAGCCTCCGAGCCACTGGGACGACAGGCATGTGCCACCATGCCTGGTTGAAGCCAATTTTTTCACAGTAGTTTGCTAACTGGTCTGCAAGAGTGGTTCTCCTCCAGAGGGAGATACCTGATGGACTCGTGAACATTATGTTTCATAGGGGTGTTGCCAGAATGTTCAACTGGCCTGAACGTCATGCAAGATTTGGGTCCATTGTCCTTAGAACTATGCTGGGCTGCTTACCTGTTTGGCTCGGGGTGCTGGCTGCCTTTCCATGGGGCTGAACCCAGATGACAGCAAACTGGACCTGCCCTGACTCTATCTGTCTTATGCATCTTGAAGAAAGCATTATGAAGTTCGCACTATCACTGGGAAACACAGAGATCCCTGATTTGTTCTGCAACTTCACACACCATGGACAAGTGATGAGAAGGGAACGGAAGTGGCACAGGCATTTGCTGAGTCTCAGACAGTCTAAAGGTCCATTCCAGGGGACTTCCACCCAGCTGTGCAGGGAACACATGATGAGACCCACTTACAGATGAGGAAAACTGAGGCTCAGTGAAATGAAGACACCTGCCCAAGGGCACACAGGTAAGTGCATGCCTGGCCTAAGCAGATGCCCTTCCCTCTGGATTCAGAGCTCCCCACATATGAGAAGAAACCTTCTCACTGCTGTGGAGAGCAGGAAGTGTCAGGAAGGACAACAGATCCCCTGGCTGCTTCATTTTGAAGAAAAGAGAGCTTCTCAACCTGAAGGGGAAAGCCAGGTGACCTATATCCCAGAAAGAGGAAGTGTAATATCAAGGGTCAGGGCTGTCATTCCTACTCACTGTGCCCAGATCATCTAAGTTGCCATAGAGAGCCACCCGCAGAGAGAAGCAGCCTCCAAGAGGCTGCCCAGGCTCCTGGGACTCAAGCTAAAGAACTCTGCTGGCTGAGAGGCTCTCCAGCCCCTGCACTGAAGTGTCAGGAAGCCCCTGTGACTCAACAGTTTCCACCCCGACCTCCCAAGCATACTTCAGGAAGATTCTCCACCCTGAAATTGACTTCCCAAACTATCCTCTGGCCCCAGAACACACCTTGACCAAAGAGACACACAGTGGTAGCTTCTGATGGTCTGTACCCTTTCAAACCTCTGAAAACCTGACCTTCTTTGATATTCAGACATTCAGGTGAGCCCTCATCAATAAGTGGGGACTCAGGGGACTCATTAGCAGCTGCTTAAATGCCAAAGGTGCCAATCTCTGCAGAACCAGACAGCGAAGTCTTCCTTTCTCCTCTCCCCATCTTTTCTAAGGACAGAAGCCAGGACCCGGGCCTTGGACTGCCCCTTCCTCAATACCCAAGTTCACAAGGCTTTTCCTGTCCATCTCTGAATGGCCCACACCCCATCTTCCATGCTCCCATCCTACAGGTGAGCACTCTGAGGCTCTGGGATACAGGAAACTACCCATGGTCAAAGCTGAGGGTGTGGAGTTCCAGTTGGTGCTTCACGAGGATAGCTTCTTGTTCTACAGGTGATGATGAAGGGTTCCAGAGAGGAGAAGCCCGATCGGGCTAGAACTGGCATCTCCTGGTCATGAGTTTCCTGTCACATGGCCAGGACCGCCCATCATGAGCCTGTCGGTTCAAGGAAGTACCAAGGCCTTCTGCTGGGACACCAGCTGGCAGACCTTCCAGGGCCCTGGGTTGTGGCTGGACCTCGAGACCATCTGAGATGCGTGATGATTGGCCCTATCAGACTGAGCCCAGGAAAGGGGTGCCCTATGGGGGAAGTGGGGAGGCCAGAGCACTTGGCCATGGGACCCCAGGTGAGGAGCACATGGACCCTGACAGACGCCCCAGTGCCATTTGGTTACTCAGGTCATGGCTGCAAGAGGCTGCAAGAGCAACCCCCCAGAACAGTAAGGAGGACCCAAATCAGCAAGGGATCCCAAAGACCATCAGAGATACATCATACACAGACACCAGCATTGTCCCGGCTGTGGCATCAGGTCTGTAAGGGTCCGAGTGCTCTTGGTTCCTGGTAAGGGCCTGCCTGGGCTGGTCCCCACCTGTCCCATTTCTCTCTGTGTGGTGCTGGCACTGGGGAAATAGCATGTTCCAACCAGGTGCCAGTCGCTCATGGGATTGCTGGGAAATGCCAAAGCCCTGGTGGCCTGGAGCTGGCAGGGATATGAGGAGGTGGGCAGAAACTAGACCTCTCCCTGTGCTAGAGGCGGGGAGCCCTCCAATCCACTAACTGTTGCCAGGCAACCCGGAGAGAGTCCCTGGGGTCATCCTCTCCACATGCACAACCCCCCCGTGGTGAGACTGGGCTCACAGAGGTGTGATGGTGACCCACCAGTGTCTGCCCAAGTGTCCTCAAGCACACACAGCACAGCTGGACACCCATTGCCAGGAGACCAGCCAGGCAGGTGGGCACATGCCTGCCCTTCGCCCTGGATGACCAAGAGATCCACAAGGGCCCTGGGTCTCCCTGGGATCCTGACCATTCAGCATCCACAGGCCTAATGGGAGGATTCATGCCCCATGCCACACACACACAGGCACACACATGCACACATAGGGACATAGGCTGACGCTCACTGCTCATGCACAGCAGGACACACACTAGCAGCGTGTGCGAGATGCACGCTCAGCCTCGTGCCCCAACACCTGAGCACACCTGGGTGCCGTAGGGCTCTCCTCCTATGGTGCACTCAGCTCCCGCCTGCCATATGTGCTGATGGATGGATGCACCCCTCACCACGTGCCCAAACTCCAGTCGCCCCTTCCCAGGCAGCTCTGTTGGGACCTGAGGGTCTCAGACCCCCTGGATCGTAGGAGGGGCTCAGGGAAGGACCAACCTTGGAGGATGAGTTGGGGGGTGAGACCCCTTCCTTGCAGGGCTGGGGAGCAGATCAAGGGTCCAGTGCAGCTGCAGGGAGCCTGGCACCAGCCCCACTCCCTGAGTACTGGTGGGGTTCACAGGGAGCTGGAGCCAGTTCTGGAGCAGGCCAGCATCACTGAGCTTTCTGGTCAAGTGAGCGTCACCCACCCAGCTGTGGCCTGCCTGCCCCAGTGCCCTGCCTAGCACACTCCCTGAGCCTCAGAAATGGGCTTCCCTGGAGCAGCCACAGGACGGGAGGCTGCACAGGGCTCCCCAAGGCATCTGAGTCTGATGCTTCCTTGTTTGGGGACTGGAGGACAGAAGTCCAGCCTTCCAACTGCCAAGACACAAGGCCATCAGAGGCAGCTCAGCACTCTTCTGGATATTTCCATGACTGCAGGTGCGAGGCTCCTTGAATGGTCTGACCCCTGCTTCCCATCTGTGTGGGGAAACTGAGGCCTGGAGGGAGTTCACAGGAGGTCACCGCTGGTGGCTCTCACACCAGGCTGGGGCCAGAGTCAGGGAACATGAGGATACAACTGCCTGGTGTCACCACAGCATGCTCCAGAAATTAGCCATTTAACCAAAATCAGCTGTCCCTGGTTTGATTTGGCACCACAGTGAAGGACTTCTGGGTCGCCAGGTATCAGGAAGTAAAAATAATCACTCGGATGTCTTTGGTAAAAGCGTCATTGGTAAACACCCCCAACCTTCTCAGGGAGTCATTTCATATCCTTTTCTCTGAACATATAGACACCTATGTGTGTGCTAAAGAGTGTCCAGTTGTACCCTATGGACACACCCAGGTCCCTTACAGGTGGAGGCATCTGGCTTCTGCAGTTGGCTTTGCTTTTTCCCCAGGCTGACATGTGTTTCTGAGATGAGCCTCAGTAAGGTCTTGCCAACAGTGGCTCCTTAGGTTCCTCTAAGTTCTGCTTCTGTCCTCTGTGAAGTGAGTCTCCATGAACTTTGCAGAGTCTTCAAGAGAGTGGGACCAGCTGATGTTGCTGATGTTTCCAAAGTGCTCAACAGCTGGGTACAGTGATGCCCACCTGAAATTCCATGGCTCTGGAGGCTGAGGCAGGAGGATCTCGGGTTTGAGGCCAGTCTCAGCAACTTAGCAAGACCCTAAGCAACTTAGTGAGACCCTGTCTCCCAGTAAAAAGGGGGGACTGGAGATGTGGTTTGGTGGTTAAGTGCCCCTAGGTGTCAAAAATAACATGTGCTCATCAGAGTGAACAACATGTAGTAGGAACTTAATGATTGGCACCTATTCTTGTGCTTGTGATTGAGATCTACACAATGTCAACAGTGTCCTTTGTTTTAGGTGACAGCTGCTTCTGGGAAGGTATGTTCAACTCGAGATTTGAGAAGTAACTGAGCCTAATTTTAAATGTGCACGATACAAATTTGACAGGAGTCACTTCTTATTTTTTCTTTGTCTTTAGTTCATAAAAGTATATATTCCTTGTAGAAAGAGTTATAAAGGAGTTGATCCAAAAGATAGATAGAAAATTTACCTCTAATCCTAGGGGATCTGAGTTCTCTGAAATAGAACCGACAGGCTGTGTGGATATATGTGCATATTAAGAGATTTATTTTAAGGAGTTGGTTGGCATACTGTAGGAGTTGGAAAGTCTGACTTGGTAGGCCAGGCCAGAAGCCGTAAATGCAGGCAGGGGTGCATTCTGCAGTCTTGAAACCGAATTTTTTCCTCCCCAGGAAACTTCAGTTTCTCTCCTTAAGGCTTTCAACTGATTAGACAATGCCCACCCATCATCAAGGGTAATCTCCTTTACCATATAATTGTAGATACACAATTACAGAATACACATATACACAATGTCTTCACATATATACCTATCTTCACACATACACATATCTTCATGGCAACATCTAGTCTTGGACCAAACAACTGGGCACCTTGGGCTAGGCAAATCAACACAGAAAAGTCACCCATCAGACCTACTTTTCAGAAACATCATCATGAGATTTCTATTGATAGTTTTTTTTTTTACAAAATTGATACTTTAGATGAAACTTATATTCTTGGTTTTTACTTAATGTTGTATCTCAAACACATCTTCACCTGATAACAATAACCTTTAACAGTAGTTGAGGTTGTGGCTCAGTGGTAGAGCACTTGTCTAGCATGTATGAGGCATGGGGTTCCATCCTCAGCACCACATGTAAATAAATAAATTAATTAATTAAATAAATAAATAAAAAAGGTCCATCCACAACTAAAATTTTTTTTAATTAAAAAAAAAACTTGAACACCATTACTTTCAATGGAGGCATAGAATTCCACCATTGGTGTCCTTACCTAATCTATTTGTCTAATCCCTCACTGTTGGACACCTCTGTTGTTTCTCCTCTTTCACTTGTTCATTTAGAAAATGAGCAACGTTACTGATTACTCTGTGCACAGCTCAGGGGACACCCTCACGGTCCCCAGCTGTCCACCCAGGTTCCTTTTAGTACGGTGACTGCTGGAGACAAAGCTCATACTCGCCCCCTGCTATGGAAAGTAGCCACTGGACCCCCAGGGGCTATGAAGGGGCCCCCTTCCCCAGGCAGGCAGCCCACAGCCAGGGCAGGTCCCACGAGGGAAGCAGCACACGAAGTCAAGGCCAGACGTTTTTTCCTGAAGGTGGGACAACTCTGGGGGCAGGTCTCCCTCCCGAGCTTCCTGTGTGTCCAGTGAGGTGGCCCCCAGCTGAGAGCACAGCTTCAGTGAAACACTGTCTTAGGTGCTGTGTCCAGGGAACCTGGGCAAGGACAATGGCTCTGAATGTTTTCTAGGAGGCGATTCTCTGGGGGACAGCAGTGGCTTCCATGCTGCCCATGGTGCGGGATCATGATGGGATCAGGAGAATCCTCCATGGACCATACGGCTTCCCCAAATGGGACTTAGCCGCCATGAACCAGGAAGTGGCACATCACAATGCTGCCAAAGGGAAGAGGATAAAGTGATCCAGGAGGAAATTCACCTTGGGACCTGGATTGTTGGCAAAGATGCCAGCCCCAAGAAGAACATTCCCTCGGTATAGAGCACATCGACTCTGAACAAACCTGTTCAAGAACAACAACAACAACAAAAAATGCAATTGCTCTTTCTGTCTCTGTTTTGACTTGCTGTGTGATCTTGGGCAAGACTCTTGCCCTCTCTGGGTCTCCACATCCAAGAGCTTCCTTTAGAAGGTTGTTCCCTAGGAGATCTGACTCCTTCTCAATATGACGCTGCTTTTTCCTTCCTGTTCTTCAGCTGGAAGTGTGGTATATTGAGGATGTTTCCACAGACCTGAGAACCTCTCCCTGGCCTTACTTTGACAGCCACCATCCCGGATATGTCTGTGGACAAGCGTATGGATCTCTGAAGAGAAGGTGAGGCAGGGACCCTCCCGCTCACAGCACTCAGGGTGGGAAGAGAGCGTGCAGCATAGCTGTGGGAACCAACACGGGGCCGTGAAGCAGCGGCCTGGTGGGATGGGTGAGGTGGCAGACTGTGGATGGGCTGCGGTCATTTAATGGGGACCTGAAGGGGTGGGTCTCCCTCCCTCTGAGGGAAGGCTCAGGAAGGCGGTGACATTGAACAGGGCTTAGGAGCGTGAGCAGGAGGTTTCCAGGCCAGGACAAGGACAACCCACCAGGGACAGTCCCCGTCACTGCAGGTGTGCACACAGAGGCAGCAGGAGGCTTCCAGAACCCTGGGCACATGACAGCGGTGCCCACGGGTCCCTTTCTCAGCCAAAGATCCTGGGAACCCTCCCTCCCCAGCCAGACAGTGGCCAGATCAGGGAGGAAGCTGGACCTTGCACTTCCCAGGTCCCCAGGTTCCAGCACAGAGCTGGATGCAGAGCTGGCACCTGAGGTGCCCATGGAGCCCATTATGCAGCCTCTCCTGGGCTGAGACCACCCACTCCTGGTCGCCCAGCCTCGCCATCCTGGTTCCTCGCTCCTTGGGCTCCTGATCCAGGAGCATCTCTCTCAAAGGCCCAGAGGCAGCAGCTCAGAGTGTCCTGTCCTCCCTGTGACCCTCGTGGGGCCCACAGTTCACTTCCCACCCAAGCTGTGGGTTTGAAGTTCTCACCCCCATTTCCCAGGTGAGAAAACCAAGGCTCGGCCGGCAAGGGCCCCCTCAAACTCACGGTGCACGTGAGCGGGGCTGCTGGGGTGGACGCTGGGAGCCACTCCAAACCCATAGCACCTCGGCTTCCCTGGGCCCTGGAGGACCTACAGGTGGCAGACCAATGTGGCGAGGTCACATCCGCCCATCAGTCTTCCATGCGACTGGAAGGAAGTGCTGGAGATGGGTGGATAGGAAGCCCCCCGTGAACCGCCCCCTTCCTGCTTCCTCAGCTCTCCTCAGGGGCCCAAGGGGCACCACTGAGGATGTTAGGGGGTGGGGAGACAGAGCTGCCTGTGCCCAAGGTGGAGGGTCTGAGATTTAGGGTGACCGAGGGGACCCCCTGCATGTCATTGTCTCTGTCTCTGCTCTCCAGCCAGGGACCACCATTCCTATTTGACATCTGGCAGAGAGAAGCCACACCTGGTGACACAGCTCTCTGGGTGTGACTTGGGTCTGAAACCAGATTATTATTGGATTTGGGGCAACCCAGGACAAGGTGAGGCTACAGGTCTGGTCCAGAAGCAGGTTGGACTTGGAGAAATAAAGCAATCAGGGGCAGCTCTGTCCATGCAGGACAGAGCACAAAGGTCAGGCTCCCTTCTGGCTGAGAAGAACTGACTCCCACAGCTGTCCCCCAAGCGTGGGCTGCGTGTCACTGTCAGACAGAGGGGCACTGACTGTGGCGTGCTGCCTGACAGAGACATTTCTTTTCCAGTTCTTTTAAGTCCTCCAGGAGAAAACTTCCCCCAATGCTGAAGTGTCTTTAATACATCCTTCAACTGATCTCTGTTTTGCAGGAAAAATTGCAGCTGACCCCAGGTTCAGAGTCTTTGCACACGAGAGTACCTAGGTAGCATTTAATTACAGTCATTCCTCAGTATCCGCAGGGCAGGGGCCCCAGGTGTCCTGCAGATGCCCATGTCCTCAGAGACTGGAGTTCCTTAGGTAAAATGGTGGAGTTTCTGCAGAGAGCCTCGCACATCTTGCCGTATGCTTTAACTCATTTCTAGCTGGGCACGATGGTGCATGCCTGTCATCCCAGCAGAGAGGGAGGCTAAGGAAGGAGGATGCAAGTTGGAGACCAGCCTCAGTCACTTAGTGAGGATTTAAGCAACTTAGCAAGACTCCATGTCAAGATAAAAAGTAAAAAAAAAAAAAAGGCTGGGTGTGGCTCAGTGGTTAAGCACACCTCTGGGTTCAATCCTGGTACCAAAAATCAAAACAAAACAAAACAAAATCTTCACCTCTAGATAACTTACAATCCTAACACAGTGACAAGGTATATAAATAATTTCTATACTCTAAGGAATAAAGGCAAAGAAAAAATCTGTGTGCACATTGTCAATATTTGTGGGATTTTTCCCTGAATATTTTCAATCCACATTGGTTGGATCTGTGGACCAGGAAGGCGGGGCACAGAGGCAGGCGGTACCTTGCTGTTTCTATAAGACTTGGTGTTTGTATTTAGTTTTTGGAAATATGAGTGACTTCTCCGCAAATAATTCCTGTAGGAGCCATCAAGTTCCCTTCAAATTTTATGTTTCAAACATTGAGTTGATGAAGGGAATTGAATAACAATCCCAGGTACCAGATTGGCAGGATTGCAGGGGTCATCAGTGTGTGGCCCGGGGACCCTGGAGCCCAGGGAGGCCCCCGGCCCAGGCATAGGGGTGCAGATCTGCCCCAGATTTGGAGTTGGGGCATCCGGGCTCGGTGATGCGCCTGCTCTCCTCCTGCCTTCCCAGGAGTACCCACTGGCCGCCCTCGCAGGCACCGCCTGCCACTGCGGCATCCCCACCACGCGTTTCCCACTCCTCAAGAGGGAGGAGGAGCATCTGTGTGAGCAGAAGTGCAGCGCCGACGAGCTGGAGAACTGTCAGACCTCCAGCCACTTCGTCATGGACCAGACGCAGGTCCAAGGTGAGTCCACACGCCCAGAGCCTGGTGACGCCTGCGCTCCTGGCAATTCCCTCCAGTGGAGCTGCAGCTGGAAAGACTGTGCAGGCCACACGGCAGGGGGCAGTGGCAGGGGCAGGGGCAGGGGGCAGAAGGGATGGGTAGGCAGGGCAGGAGCATGGGGTAAGGCTGGTGGACTTTGCGAGGCCTGAGATTCTTGCATAGGCGATAGAGGAATGTCTAAGCAGGAGGTTCTAAAGACCCCACTTCTGTCCCTCATAGGGCCCTACCACTGTCCCTCGTCACGAAGGATCTTTGGTGGCTCTCCACTGAGCATAGAAGCATCAAGACAGCAGAAAGAGGCCTGGCACTCAGAGCTGGACTCTGCTGGGTGACATTCTCAACCCTGTCGCCCAGTTCAGCTGGCACACTTGGGTAAAATACGTGATCAAGATGCAGGTGTCCATCACACAAAGCTGCCTCCTTGGGTTCCTTGCAGCCAGTCCTTCCCCGCTCAGTACTGAGTGACCACGCCTCTGCTTCCTGTCCCTGTTCTGCCTGTTCGGGTTGCTGTGACCTGCATCCACATCTGAGTTGCTGAATGTATCGGCATTGTGCGCCATCGATGGATGGGCACTTGCAGTCTTTCTGGTTCATTTATGTACAAGTCTGTGTGGCCGTATTTTGGGTCAGATCTTGATCAGAAGAGTGATATTGATTTACATTTTCATTTTAAAATTTTGATACAATTTCCAAATATGTAAATGTTACCAAAATAGAATACAGAACTCCCATGAACACTTTAAGATGACCTGAGTGTTCACATTCCTGAGCTGAGCCAATGGTGACTTAACTCTCAGTTACCCCTTAATGTCTCAATATATTTCCTAATGAAAAGCCAGCTGTCCCAGGTCACCACCATACAATCATCAAAATCAAAGCAGCATCAATTCCATATGGTTGTCCAATCCAGATTTTGTTGATAACCCAGTAGCAGGCCAAGAATCCTATCCAGGATCTTGCTGCCTGTAGTTGCCATGTCTGGTGACTTTTGTTAATTCCTCAGCCTGCCCTGGTCTTTTCTAATGCTAACCTTGTATCTTTGAGTTTATCTGTGTACTTACATTAAAAACCATGCATGAGTTGACAGTGGTCGCTCAGGTTATGGTCCCACAGCTGAGTTTGTCTGGCTTTACCCATTTCCTTAAGTTAACGATCTCGACCAGTTCCACCAACCTCCATGTATTAATGTTTGCTCCAAGTTCTCATCAGTAATCAAATACTACAAAGGTGGGTCTCGACTTGTGCTGTGCATTAGAATCGTCTGGGAGATATTTTTAACTACCCTTGCCCAAGGTATATCCCAGATAATCAATCACAGTATCCAGGAGTGAAATTCCGTTCAATGCATTTTAAATTCCTGGGGTGACTATAGTGTGAGTCAAGGTTAAGAACTAACAAGGCAGATTACTTTTATGAAGGAGGTTATAATAATGATCACGTCATTAGCTCAAATGGTACTTTTCAAAGGCAATATATTGATAAATAGGATAGAGTGTAAAGAAAATTTTAAGAGGCATATATCTCCATTTTAAACTCAAAGGCTTATAGAATTTTTGTTTGGATATTTAAAGAGCATTTTGTTTCCTGAAACAGTGTTCAGTGAAGACTAATAAAGAATATGGCGTCCTGGCTAAAAAAAGGAAAAGAAGGAAAGGCCCGGGCCCCACTGGCTCCAGTATGGACCCACCGTGAGGTCCTGGGCAGTCCTTTCCTCCCTGAACTCAGTTTCTCCAGCTGCAAGTGAAGCTGCAGGTTGCTCACTCCT